>NC_084592.1:42614072-42619936 GCF_033807715.1 Cololabis saira | reverse complement strand
TTTAATCAGGCTTCCATTCTGATATCCATTCTATATTTGGGACAGTTTGTCACCGACTTTATTCAAAATATGAACTCATTTTGAAATAAATCTTTACTTTGTCATGCAATGTCGAATTAACTTCTAACTTCGTAAAAATATTGTTGAAAATAATATGATTTGAGCATTGTATGTGCAAGAGGCGATTTATAATGAATGTTTTGAGTTGGATTAGAAGCATGAAGCTGTCTGCGGGCCGCGTGCGCGCAGACCGCGGGAACGCGCAGCCGCAGCTCCTGGAAGCTGTCGGGGGCGGGGCGGGGGAGGGGGGTTGTTGCAACTTGCAGCAACATGTGGAGTCACGCCGTCACGTCACGTAAGTTGTATTGTGTTTTTTTTAATGCGTGTTGCAATTATTTTATTTTATTATATTATTATATTATTATTGAGCTTCCATCCGCGATCCCGATCAGGAGCGCGCGGCCGCGCGCGGCCACGCGCAGAGCCGAGAGCCAGTTTCTGCCCATTTCTGCAGCTTTGCCAAAAAATGCTACCTAAAGGTTTTCCACCTTTGTAGAGCCACAACTTTACTGTGTTTTACTCCCTAAACCACTTCCTTTCACCCCCAAGTGGTCCTTGTCTCTTGCCAGGCCGTCATTGTAAATAAGAATGTTCTTAATGACCTGCCTGGTTAAATAAAGGCCAATGACTGAATGAATATCAAATAAAGCCATAGAATTGTTGTTTTTTTTTCTCTTTATCGTATAATGTTCACAAAGTGTAATGCATTCATGTCATGGGTCGTGTATTTTGAAGGATCAAATAATCAACATCCCATTATCCATTTTACATCGTGCAAGAAATGATGCAAACTTTGAAAATCGACTGTGCGCATGCGCAGAACCCAAACGTAGCATTTTTTCGGCAGGGAGCAGAAATTGGCAGAACACCGGCTGGGACGGACCTGATGCTCTGATGCGACCCGTCTCTGCTCACTGACTATACGTTCATACACGGACGTAATATGGGGGGGGGGGGGGGGGGGGGGGGGGGGGGGGGGGACATGTATCCTGCACTTTTTCAAAAGGCAGTTTTGGTCCCCTGCAGTTTTTACCGTCCAAAAACAATGTCACGCTATATTAAATGGAGACAGGTCAGCACTAGGACCAAGCGGAAAACGGCCGCTCAAGCTGAAGCCTGTTGTTTGGTCTGCCTGGGTCACGTCAGCTAGACGGATTTTAAGAATAAGAATAAGAATTACTTTATTAATCCCCAAAGGGAAATTCCTTTGTATGGCAGCTCATCTACTGTACCATTTGCAGAAGAGAAGCTCTTCTGAATATCTCTTGGATGAGTTGATTATGTTGAAATGTTAATAGATAACCCTTCTGTGGTCTTTTGGTCAAATTGACCCATATTCACTTTTCTTTTATATCAAAAATATGATTTTCATCCATATAACTGCCTCTGTTACACTCATTTCAAATAAAATTGATGATCACTACCAGAGCTGGTAGAGTAGCCAAAAATTGTACTCAAGTAAAAGTACTGTTACTTCAGAATAATATGACTCAAGTAGAAGTAAAAAGTATTCATCCAAATAATTACTTGAGTAAAAGTAAAAAAAGTACTTGGTGAAAAAACTACTCAAGTACTGAGTAACTGTTGAGTAACGTCTGATTTATTTTTTTAACACAACCATTCAAACAGACAAAAGTACAAAATAATCATTTTCAGGCAAATTAAAATCAATAAAATAATAAAATAAATTAAAATTAATAAAAAAATGAAAAATAGCTTAAATTAAAATAAAGTAAATTCAAGAACTTTAATAAATAATAAAATAACATAATAAAAAAATAAATTAAGCACCAGTAGCACAAAATTTCAAGCCTTTGTACTTTTCTTTTTTAACCAGAACTCGAACAAACATGAACTCATAGAAACTCTGTGTGTGTTTGAGTCTGTGTAAATGTGACAAAACATGCAAAAACAAACATTTTTCCCAAAGAATCACTCAGTGATGTCATGAGATTGACGTGTACACGGATAAAAAGGATAAAAGAAAAGTAACAGCTCAACGTAGCCTAATGTAGCGGAGTAAGAGGAACAGTTTGTCCTTCACAAATCTACTCAAGTAAAAGTAAAAAGTACAGTTATCCAAAACTACTCCTAAAAGTACAAAATTTCCCAAAACTTACTCAAGTAAATGTAACGGAGTAAATGGAACTCGTTACTACCCACCTCTGATCACTACTTGCATTGAATTATGGATATTTTATTCAATTTCTCCTCTCCTGTGATATTCAATTTGACCCACCAACCACTGGCTGGTGCTGGGTGGTGGTCCAAACATTTTAAATGATTTCATTTCATTTTCACATATACCCGTCTGTGATAATCCATCAATTTATATGCCTCTGAGTTTAACTATAGTCAAAAAAATTCAGAATTTCGGCTTATCTTTATCTATCTCAAAAATGAGCTATGATTTTATGTAAATGAGGTCTATTGACCATTCATTCCAAAAATAAGTGTAAAATTGGTGGTAATGAGTTGGAGTGAAGTTGACTAACAAGGTGAAACACAGAATTGGGTGATAATTAAAGCTACATGCTTTACAACCAGTAAAACCACAAAGGGAACAGTAAACTTAAAAGTAACAATAGAAAACTAGAAGAACTACTAGAAAACACAGTGAACTGAAAGAGTTTGAGTTTTCTTTTTTTTTTTTTTTTACCTTGTCTGCACACATATTAATGATTGAAACAAGAGGAAAATTGGTTCAAAACGAGCCGGCAATGGCACAGTGTCTGCCCGGCTTTAAACAGAACCGCAGCCAGTACTCGAGTTGTAAAAAAAAATCAGGGGGGTGGTGGATTTTATCATATGGGGACAGATAATTTGTTCTGATTACAAATATTATAATATATTACAAATAATAGCACTGACCAAAACACCTGCAGAAATACTGCAGGAATGACATAGCAGCAGTTAAATGCAGCCTTCTGTAAGCTTTAAATATCCACTGGGCTTACATCAAATACATTAAAACACAACAATAAAAAACACTTTTCTGAACTTATCAATATGCATCTGTCTTTCACAGGATAAGTAAAATGGATCACTGCAAAAACTCACAATCTTAACAAAAATATTTGTCTTATTTCTAGTGAAAATGTCTCATTTTAGTAAAAAAAACCTCATTACACTTAAAACAAGACTTATAACTGGAAAAAAAAACACCATTTTCATCTGTTTCACCTGTTCACCTGTTTTCACTTAAAATAAGTAGAAAAATCTGCCAGTGGAACAAGATTTTTTTGCTTGTAATGAGAAGATAAATCTTGTTTAATTTTTTTTTTTTTTTTACATTTATCGTATTTTTAATATTCTCTTTTTGGGGGGGGCTGGAAGGAGGGGCGTTGGCCATGAGTGCGAGGGCCCGTTCATCGCTGCTTGCAGCTTTAATTTTCTCTTGGTTCTGTCCCGTTTTAATCAGCAAAGTTGCTGCCGTGTTAAAAGGATCTATTTAGGTACAAACATGTACATCATTTACAGTTCAAAATTATTCTGTACATGTAGTAAAAATCTAATCTAACAACATAAATATCTGCAGCTTGCATATCTTTTTTTTTTTTAAATAGAGCGGATGAGGCTTATATGCAAGTGCAGCTTATAGTCCAGAAAATACGGGAATAATCACAAGAGATAATTAAATAATAAAAAGAACATACATACACATACATACATGCACACACAAACCAAACTGTATCCAAACCTTTATATCAACATCCGCTGTCTGTTGCATCCTAACAAAAGCTGCAGCTCTTCCTCTTTACTTCCAGACGTGCAGGAGTTAATTGTGAATCATCGATTCGGTTCCATCCTCCACTTTCTGAGACTTTAGCACAACTTTTCCTCTTTTTCCCTGTTTAAGCACTTCCGTATGGATTAAAGCAGATAATTGCTGCTCCACTTCTCCATCCACCCATTTGTTATCAACTCTTTACTTTTGTGTCTTGCATAATAATTGCTTATGCTCCGAAAAGTTGAGCCCCCCTCGCTGATGGGGAGGTGGGGGGTTGGGGGTTTGACCTCCTCCCGTTTGCTTTCTCTTTCATAGTTTGTTTGTTTCTTGTTCCCTGGCTCCTCTGGCGCATGTTTCTGTCCGGCGCTGGCGGCGGCGTCACACCGGGGCCCACCATGTGACCCCCACAGATGGCACTTTGACACTCAGATGTGAAATCAGGTGTTGTGCTGTACAGATCTGCATATTTAGTGTCACATTATACGGTATATTAACACACAATGTTTTGCAATTCAAGGTAATGTCTAAGTCACCAGAGGCAGGGGAGATGGGGGGGGGGGGGGGCGGAGTGAAAACAACTTCGGCTTCATTTCGTCTGTTCACTTTTCAAGGGTAAAGACCGGCGTTGGTGTCAAAACAGGAAGTCTCGCTGCTTTCTGAAGAATTGTTTACGGATTCATTATAAAGGCCGACATGTAATAATTCTCTGATTCTTAGTCCTGCTGTGTATTTGCTCATTAAGCGAGTCGACATGCTCGACGAGTCAAAGCTGGACAAACAGAGCCGGAGTCGTTGAAACCTTTGAAAGTCAAAGACGGGGCGGTCTGGACTTTGAGGCCACGTAGGGTCCGCATGAGCATCGGAGGGGTCGGTACGCTTATAATACGAGAAAAGACTCGCTAATTATCCCAGAAAGACCAGCAGAAGAAAGAAAAAGGATAACCACTGATTGTTTCCTGATGGTACATTCATGAAGAGTAAGAGGACGACTATGCCGCAGCGAGCTTTATTTTGAAGTAAACCTGGCAAGCTAAAGGAAGAAGGGAGGAAAGAAGGAAGGAAGGGAGAAAAAAAAGGAAGGGAAGGAAGGAAAGAAGGGAAAAAGAAGGAAGGAGGGAAGAAGGGAGGAAAGAAGGAAGGAAGGGAGAAAAGAAGGAAGGAAGGAAGGAAGGGAAAAAGAAGGAAGGAAGGGATAAAAGAAGGAAGGAAGGGATAAAAGAAGGAAGGAAGGGAGAAAAGAAGGAAGGAAGGAAGGGAGAAAAGAAGGAAGGAAGGGAGAAAAGAAGGAAGGAAGGAAAGAAGGAAGGAAGGAAAGAAGGAAGGAAGGCAAGAAGGGAGGAAGGAAGGAAGGGAGAAAAGAAGGAAGGAAGGGAGAAAAGAAGGAAGGAAGGAAAGAAGGAAGGAAGGAAAGAAGGAAGGAAGGCAAGAAGGGAGGAAGGAAGGAAGGGAGAAAAGAAGGAAGGGAAGGAAGGAAAGAAGGGAAAAAGAAGGAAGGAAGGGATAAAAGAAGGAAGGGAAGGAAGGAAAGAAGGGAAAAAGAAGGAAGGAAGGGCTAAAAGAAGGAAGGAAGGGAGAAAAGAAGGAAGGAAGGAAGGAAGGAAGGAAGGAAGGAATGGAGAAAAGAAGGAAGGAGGGAAGGGAGAAAAGAAGGAAGGAAGGAAAGAAGGAAGGAAGGAAAGACGGAAGGAAGGCAAGAAGGGAGGAAGGAAGGAAGGGAGAAAAGAAGGAAGGAAGGAAAGAAGGAAGGAAGGAAGGGCAAAAAGAAGGAAGGAAGGAAAGAAGGGAGGAAAGAAGGAAGGAATGGAGAAAAGAAGGAAAGAAGGAAGGAAGGAAGGAAGGAAGGAAGGAAGGAAGGAAGGAAGGAAGGAAGGGAAAAAGAAGGAAGGAAGGAAGGAAGGAAAGAAGGGAGGAAAGAAGGAAGGAAAGAAGGGAGGACAGAAGAAATGAAGGGAAAAAAGAAGGAAGGAAGGAAAGAAGGAAGGAAGGGCAAAAAGAAGGAAGGAAGGAAGGAAAAAAGGGAGGAAAGAAGGAAGGAAGGAAAGAAGGGAGGAAAGAAGGAAGGAATGGAGAAAAG
>NC_084592.1:42564072-42611572 GCF_033807715.1 Cololabis saira | reverse complement strand
ATCCTCATACACCCATGGTTAATGTGGTTATTTGCACAAATTAGTTATATTTATGATTAAAATCCTCTCGCTAAAATGCCACCAGTATGAATTATGTGTGAAGGAAGGAAGGAAGGAAGGAAGGAAGGAAGGAAGGAAGGAAGGAAGGAAGGAAGGAAGGAAGGAAGGAAGGAAGGAAGGGCAAAAAGAAGGAAGGAAGGAAAGAAGGGAGGAAAGAAGGAAGAAATGGAGAAAAGAAGGAAGGAAGGAAGGAAGGAAGGAAGGAAGGAAGGAAGGAAGGAAGGAAGGAAGGAAGGAAGGAAGGAAGGAAGGAAGGAAGGAAGGAAGGAAGGAAGGAAAGAAAGAAGGGAAAAAGAAGGAAGGAAGGAAGGAAAGAAGGGAAAAAGAAGGAAGGAAGGAAGGAAGGATAGAAAAAAGGAAGGAAGGGCGAAAAGAAGGAAGGGGGAAAAGAAGGAAGGAAGGGAGAAAAGAAGGAAGAAGGAAGGAAGGAAGGGAGAAAAGAAGGAAGGAATGGAAAAAGAAGGAAGGAGCAGAAGGAAAGAAGGAACAGGAGAATTTATTCATTTTGACCCAAACACAGTACAAGGGTTAAATTAGAGGACTGGTTTTCATAAAACAGTTGAATACAAGGATGAATCCAGCAGCCCCAAGTTCCTGAGGGGCCCCGTAAAATCCTCATACACCCATGGTTAATGTGGTTATTACTTATTTGCGCATATTAGTTATATTTATGATTAAAATCCTCTCGCTAAAATGCCACCAGTATGAATTATGTGTGTGTCCCCCCCCCTTCAGTGTCCCCTACATACAGTACTCGAGTTGTAAAAAAGAATCAGGGGGGATGGTGGATTTTATCATATGGGGACAGATAATTTGTGCTGATTACGAATAATATAATATATAACAAATAATAGCAGTGACCAAAACACCTGCAGAAATACTGCAGGAATGACATAGCAGCAGTTAAATGCAGCCTTCTGTAAGCTTTAAATATCCACTGGGCTTACATCAAATACATCAAAACACAACAATAAAAAACACTTTTCTGAACTTATCAATATGACTCTGTCCTTCACAGGATAAGTAAAATGGATCACTGCAAAAACTCACAATCTTAACAAGAATATTTGTCTTATTTCTAGTTAAAATGTCTCATTTTAGTAAAAAAATCTCATTACACTTAAAACAAGACTCATCACTGGAAAAAACAAAAACTTTCACCTGTTTCAAGTAGATTTTCACTTGAAATAAGTACTAAAATCTGCCAGTGGAACAAGATTGTTTTGCTTGTAATAAGAAGATAAATCTTGTCCCACTGGACGATTTTTCTACTTATTTCAAGTGAAAATTTACTTGAAACAGGTGAAAATTGGCACATTTTTCTGGTGATGACTCTAAATGTTGAAATAGCAGTAAAACCACATTCATTGATGAAATGACATAAGGGATGGAAAGGAGGGATGGCAGTTTTACAGGGGGGATGATTTTGACCGTTTTTATTTCAGGGGGGGATGCCATCCCCCCTCATCCCCCCTCAACTCCAGTACTGTCTACATAAGATCAGTCCATCTTACTGCACATGTGCAGAACGGATCCAAGAAAGCGGTGGGAAAATGAAAACAAACCGTGAGAGAGGAAGAGGAGAGTAATCGAGAAGAGGAAACACAACGCAAATTTGAAAAGAAGCCCAGCAGTGCTGAGAAGAGGAAGAAGAAGGAGGAAACAAAACATTTATCAGTTATCTAGTGAAATCAGTAGGCAGGAAGTGGAGCAGTCATCCAATAATCAATAGTTGGGGGTTCAACTTGATGTTTGTGATCCATCCTAAGTATTCTATCAGAGAACCTGCTTGTAAAAATAATACCTGTGTCTTCTGTTCCAATCTATATATCTGTATCATTGACTTGTTGCTTTGTGGGGGCCCCAGGCCTGCCTTTGCTTTGGGCCCCAAATCTAAATCTAAATCCTAAATCCGCCACTGGACGCAACATAGCATACCTGATTGTTCTTAACCCTTGTGCTGAAGGAGGAAGGGAAGGAGGAAGGGAAGAAGGGAGGAAAGGAGGAAGGAAGGGAGGAAAGAAGGGAGGAAAGAAGGAAGGAAAGAAGGAAGGAAGGGAGAAAAGAAGGAAGGAAGGAAGGAAGGAAGGAAGGAAGGAAGGAAGGAAGGAAGGAAGGAAGGAAGGAAGGAAGGGCAAAAAGAAGGAAGGAAGAAAAAAAGGAAGGAATGGAGAAAAGAAGGAAGGAAGGAAAGAAGGAAGGGAGAAAAGAAGGAAGGAATGAAGGAAGGAAGGAAGGAATGAAGGAAGGAAGGAATGGGGAAAAGAAGGAAGGAAGGAAAGAAGGAAGGAATGGAGAAAAGAAGGAAGGAAGGAAGGAAGGAAGGAAGGAAGGAAGGAAAGAAGGGAACAAAGAAGGAAAGAAGGAAGGAAGGAAGGAAGGAAGGAAGGAAGGAAGGAAGGAAGGAAGGAAGGAAGGAAGGAAGGAAGGAAGGAAGGAAGGAAAAGAGAAAACAAGGAAAGAATGTACGAGGGGAGAAAAGAAGGAAGGGAGGGAGGAAAGAAGGAAGGAAGGGAGAAAACAGGAAGGAAGGAAGGAAGGAAGGAAGGAAGGAAGGAAGGAAGGAAGGAAGGAAGGAAGGAAGGAAGGAAGGAATGGAGAAAAGAGGAAGTGAAAAGGAAGGAGAGAGGAGGAGGAAAGAAGGACCAGGAGAATTAGGTCATTTTGACCCAAAGACAGTACAAGGGTTAAATTAGAGGACTGGTTTTCATAAAACAGTTGAATACAAGGATGAATCCAGCACAGTATCTGGTCTCCCGTGGCAACAGGGTGGGAGGCGGATCAACACCAACCTCAGAGTGGTCCTAGTCTTGCGCCCCCCGCCTTGATATCGGGGTGTTAGTCGGTAGTGAAACCTGCGGTCCACCCCCCTCTTTCTCAAACCTACCAAAGATAACGGGGAGATGCGGGGCAGTTCCTGCCAGCTGCATCCCTGCACAACGACTCTCATCCACGCGTCTCCACGGATACCTCACGAGGACCATTAGCTCCACCAGCAACCTCTTTAAGGGGACTGAAGGGGACACCGAGCTGATGGCTCCTTTTCTGCATCAACGGCTCCTACTTCACCCTTATTTCTCCCTTGATGTTTTTCTTTCTTTATCTTAATTTCTGCAGTTGGAGCTGTTTGTGTTGAATTGAAGTGGTAAAACAGCAAAATGCAGACAAAGGAGGACGTCTCTGACACAGAAAACTTGTTTGGTTCTGGCTGTTTTTGTTTAACCGAAGCAAAAACATCATCTTTTTTTCTCTGAATCCGAGGTCATCGACCGCTATCAGAAGTTTTCAGGACTCTGCAGCCAAGGAAAGGGATGGGAATCGAGAACCGCTTCTTGTTCAGAACCGGTTCCCAGTGTTTCACTTCCTTGGAATCGTTTGCAAATTTTATAAAAGATTCCCTTTTTGATTCCAGTGGGCACGAACGACGTCATCAGTCACGTTGCATAGCTGGCGCCCAAGTGATACTAACGCTCGAAAGTCTTTACATTTCAGTAAAAAAAAGGCAGCATGGCAACTTTCAATACTTGCCAAATGAATATTTCATCAAAAGGAGGAAATATCTACTAACATGCAAAAACATTTGTGCACACAGAAGCAATAACAATCCATGAATGTTGCATTTTCGATCGGTTCTGGACCAACGTCAGTAATTCTCAACCCAGCAGCAGAAACACAACATGTCCTTGGCTAATAATACTGCAGGTAACTAATTAACTAAGAAACACTGCCTATCATATTAGCTTTTGCCTCATTTTTGTCCTCTTTTTCCAAATGAGAATCGATAAAGAACCGAATCGTTAAGCATAATCAAAAATGGAATTGGAATTGTAAAAATCATATCAATTCACTTCCCTAGCCATGGATCAGGTACTCCTGATGAATCTGAGGTCCCTGCCGGCCTTCTACACCCTTGTATCCAAAGATATGTCCCTCTGTCGTCAGCAGGTGGAGTTTCTTCCTGCACTGGTTGCTAACCTTAAATCTGCAGTTTGGTCCTCTGCAGACTCAGGTGATGCCTCACTAGTGTCTGATTAATAAAGTTTGACTTACAGTACTTTTCTTGTTGTTTTTTGTTTTTGCATTTGCTGTAGCATTTTGTAGCATTTCCTGTAGCGCAGCTCCATCAGGTAGATACGTAACTCAACCCCAACCACTATAGTAAGGTATCTTACCATATGCCTTATAATGAGTGCACCTTATACATGAAGGGGGTTTTAAAATAGGCCATTTATTGAAGGTGCGCCTTATAATACGATGGGCCTTATGGTGTGGAAAATACGGTAACTAGAGACTTTACTGAACACTAACTAGAGGATTTACTGAACACTAACTAGAGGTTTACTAAACACCAACTAGAGGCCTTGCTAAACATTAACTAGAGGCTTTACTAACAATAACCAGAGGCTTCACTGAACACAAAGGTTTTAAGTTTGGTTTTAAAGGTGGTGTCAGCCTCCTTAACCCAGATTGGATGTTGTTTGGATGTTGAAGGTTGTTTCCTGTGGCAGGGTGGAGGAGCTGCAGCCACTCAGGTTGATTGGGGACAGGTGGGCCCCATCAACCTCTCCACCCTGCCTGCCTTCATAAGGCGTGGCTGCACAGCAGAAAAAGGGCTGCTGTTGGAGAAGGTGCTTGTGCACGTGTGAGTGTTTCTGGTGAATAAAACAGTTTGTGCACTAAAACCCCGTGTCCTCTCTGTTCTGTCGGTCGGGCCCCGTAGCACTCGCCCTGTGACATTTCCATAGTAACGGTTCCTGGTAGCAGAAGACCCGTCCTCCAGATCTACATGTGGATCCTCTAGGAACTACGAGTAAACCTGTACTCTGAGAACGGAGAACTCTGTAAGAAACACAAGGAAGACACTAATAATCGCTGCTGCTACTCTGTAAAAAAAACCCCACTTCTGCTCTGAATCAGTCAGTCAAATATCAGAAGATGGACCGACGGGCATAATTAAAGTCCGTAGTTGTGCATGAGCGGCAGCGCAGAAGCTGCTTAACTGATGGACTCGCGTATAAAACAAGCTGTTAAAGAGGCTGAGAGTATTATTGCTGGAGATGGGTGGAGCTGCAAATTACAACGATGCCCACGAGCTACACTTGACCCGCTTCATCGCTGGCGTCCTCCAGTTTATTGAAGTCACATGGAGTGAAGTATCCTGATGAACCAGTGAAGCAGCAGGTTTCCTGAGCACTGGCAGGGAACTTAAAGTCCTTATAGAAGCGCACCAAGTGTCACCTGGATCAGCTAAACCGGGAAAAACCAGAGCTCCTAATGGATCTTCTGTTAGCCATATCCCTTTTTGTGTGTGCATGTGTGTTTCCACACTGCAATGATCCATCTGCACACAGATTGCACAATAAATATTAATTTTATGTAGACAGCACTCTACATAAGCTTTAATAAGGGTTAATATTACCAGGAACAGTGTGTGGGATGTCTCCATGTGTTAGGAAATGCATTAAACTCACACTAATGTACCATTTGCACTGGACTGAAATGACCTCTGGACCTGCAGTAATTTAAAATCACACCCCGGCGTCTGTATTTAGTTCAGCGCGTTCACGTCTGTGTTTTACTGCAGTTCACAGACCTTTATCCCAGATGTGACAATTACAAAACAATTACATTTTATTCACCGTTAAATTTGAATATTGAGTTAAAAACATCTGACCAGACTCTGTCAAGTGTCGTCACACAGGCCAGACAGAACTGGATGTTTCTGAGCCACAAAAGGCGTATAATGTGTGAAACGGAAGAGTTTAAAGCTAAACCTTAACATCGTCTGCTCCCTCTCAGCGCTAATGTCTCAGCTTTTTCCTACTGAAGTGATATAAATGATGTTATGGAGGTGATTCTTGACATCAGCAGAAATGTAGAAGCCTGCAGCGGTTTGTCCTCCATGTGCTCATTCTTTCTTTATATCTTCTCTTCCATTATCCCGTTATAATGTCAGGCTTTATGTTTTTTTTCTCCTGGATTCTGGTAAATCCTCTGTTTTTGTTTAGCTTTATCTTTAGTTTGAAAGTCTTTTTCTTAGTTCTAGTTTGACTTCCCTGATTGTAATCTCTCCCGATTGTTCCCACCTGTGTTTCTGATCCCCTCTGATCAAAGGCAGGAGTTATTAGCCACCTACTCCATAATTAAGCAGAAATATGTGCTGTTATGTTCTTCTGTCTCCAGAATCACTAGAAAACATGTGGAGCTAGAACAGTCTCATAATTCACAAATGCACACACCGTTTCACAAATGCACAGGACAAAATTCACAAATACACACACCGTTTCACAAATGCACAGAACAATTCACACGTGCGTAGGACAAGATACACAAATGTATTTTTGATGCGCACACAAATATAACCTGATTTACAAACGTTTTTTTGTCTGTGAGCTGCGCTGGATTTGCGTGTGACTTTTGAGACTCCCTTGACGTGACTAGATCCACAAATACGTTTTTTTTTTTTAACATGGAAGGATCTGCAACCAATCAGATGTCTTCCTTTGTTTCAGCCAATCATACGAGCGCACCCCACGAGGGAGACGTTTTACTCGTAAACCAATCAGATTAAAGGGGCGGATACACCTGCTGTTTGAACTGGACCACCAACTCGAAATATTAATCACTTTTCTAAGCGAACGCAGTTCAAACAGCCGGTGTATCCGCTCCTTTAATCTGATTGGTTTACGAGTAAGTCGTGTTTTATCCACTGCTCTGCGTCCCCCACGTGGGGTGCGCTCTTATGATTGGCTGAAACAAAGGAAGATATCTGATTGGTTGCAGATCCTTCTGTGTTAAAAAAAACATATTTGTGGATCGAGTCACGTCAGGGGAGTCTCAAAAGTCACACACAAATCCAGCGCAGCTCACAGACAAAAAAACGTTTGTAAATCAGTTTATATTTGTGTGTGCATCAAAAATACATTTGTGTATCTTGTCCTACACACGTGTGAATTGTTCTGTGCATTTGTGAAACGGTGTGTGCATTTGCGAATTATGGGACTGTTCTAGCTCCATAAAAACGTATCACAGTCGCAGGACTATCATCAGTCGCAGAACGGCTGACCCAGAATGAGACATTTGGTTCGCCGTCGTAAACGTCCAAGCTAATCTGAGCAGCTTCCTGTCTCCTGGCTGGTTGGTGACAGTGCAAAATATAACGAACGGCACAATAAACTATTTCAAACACAACATTACACGTGAGTTGACCGTGTATTTACCTCAATGATGAATATGATCTTCAAGATTTAAGTTACAAATATCTAAGCAAGCAGAAAAACGCTAAGCTCGTGCTTTCATTTATAGGATAACTTTTATTTTAGGCAAAACATCTTGAGAAGCAGCAAACTAAAACTTTAACTTGAGTCCTTACGTCACTTTATCCACATTTGAGCGCTAAAAAGAAGCAGGAAGTATTTTATAACTAACTGGTGAATTAAATGATGACTTCACACCTTAGGATCAAAGGAATTGCACGGTGATAAATCTCTCTTTTATAGTGTTGACAGTGTCTGGTCAGATGTTTTTGACTCAATATTGAAATTTAACGGTGGTGTTTTGTAATTGTCACATCTGGGATAAAGGTCTGTGAACTGCAGTAAAACACAGACGTGAATCCGCTGAACTAAATACAGACGACGGGGTGTGATACAGTATAAATCACGTTATGGAGGTGATTCTTGACGTCAGCAGAAATGTGGAAGCCTCCTGCAGGACTCACACCACCGACCCTGGACTGTAGCTTCTTTACAAATGTCTGGCTTTGTGTTTCATTACAAGTGTTTTTTTTTGAGTGGACTTCCCAAAACTCAGACTTAGGCCACATTTACGCGGGTATTTACAAAAACTGATATTTCCCCCTCTACGTTTTGAAAAATACCATAATTTACTGTACACGAACCCGCATGAATACGCTGTTAAGGTGCTATGAGCAGCCAAACCTACAGGGGGCAGTGTAACGAGAAGATAAAGTCATGCTAGCCAATCAGAATCCTGGAAAAAAACATCAACAAATGACACGAGTAACTTCCAGTTACTTCCAAGATGAACGAGAGATGAACGAGAGAGAAAGTGTAGTTAGTTTTAAGTGTGACTTTAGAATATAAAACAGGTAAAATACAGCAAAATATTGACGGTGGCCAAACAAATTGTAAACACAGGTCGCACACATGACGCTGCTGACGTTTCTGTCACATAATGTGACGTTCTGAAGCCTAAATCTCCGTTTCCTCTCTGTTTACAAGCAAACGTGAAGACGGAGTTTTTGCAAGTTTAGTTTTTTAGTTTTAGTTTATTTTTATAGCAATATAAGACAAATTGAACAAAAAATTAAAAAACATTGAAATAATATGCAAGGAAAGGAAGAAGCCTGGTGGCTTATATAGAATCCTTTCCATATATGAATAAAAAACAAAACAAAAGCTACACAAGGGGGAGTAAAAAAAAAAAAACACAAAAGAAAATGTAACTCAGATCAAATAATGAACACTACAAAGATGAAACAATAAGAAAGTTCTTTAAATGTTTTTTGAATATTGGCAAGGATGGTGAAGATTTAAGAGATTTATTGAGTGAATTCCACAAGTGAGGACCTCTGAAAGTGATGGAAGATTGATGTTTAGGCTACATGTTCTACAAAATGGTAAATTAAAATCATCTTTGTGCAAATCTCCACTTTGGCCAGAGTTTTCAGAAATGATCATATTTGGTGACTTTGAGCTTCGTTTTCGTGTAAACGAATGGCCAAAACGCATGAAAACGCCACCCTTTTTGCTACGTGTAAACGGGGCCTTAAACCCACAGAACATGTGTGGAGAGCTAAATATAGCCGTTCACACACTCTGAATCCATTCTGCCGAACCTTAGCAAAGATCTGTCCAGAGATGCAATAAAAAAGCTCATGATGGGTTTTTGTAGAGACCTGAGAGTTCTGGAGGCCGCGGCCGCTGCCGGAGGGAGTCTTTGTCTTTGCTCTAACCTTCCTAGCACCCTTATGTCTTTCTGTGTAATTCTTACCCTGTGATCCTGGATTTTGCCTTCTGATTACCCTCTGATGCCTCTGGACATTTGGACTTTTTCTTTTTTGCTTTTTTAGTTTTGCCTTTACCGTGCATCCTACATGGATCCTTGCTGGATCCTCAGCATTTGCAAATACAAGGAAACTGGACCACATTACACCGGTCATGAAATAACTACACTGGCTTCCAGTGAGTCAAAGGATAGAGTTTAAAATCTTCCTGCTGGTCTACAAAGACCTGAATGGTCTTGGACCAAAATACATGCTGGATCTGTTAGTTCCTATGAAGCTCCCAGACCCCTGAGGTTCATCTGGATCTGGTTTGTTGTGGTTCCCAAGAACCAGAACCAAGCAAGGTGAGGCAGCTTTCAGTTATTCTGCTCCTCACCGGTGGAACAAACTTCCTGTAGACCTGAGGTCTGCTCCAACTGTCAGCTCCCTTAAATCAGGCCTAAAAACTAGTGGTGGGACTCGATTAAAAAAATTAATCTAATTAATTAGAGACTTTGTAATTAATTCATCGCAATTAATCGCATATCAATATTTCACACAAAAAGCAACATTTTTCAATTTAAATGGATTTTGGCATATGACTGAATCACATAATATCACATAAATGAGCTTAAAAAATAAATGAGCTTAAAAAACTAAATTGTCTGTGCTAGCTGCAACATGTTTGGGATTGAGGTGGTAGCGGAGGCTGGAAGAGCTCCGGTGATCGGCAAATTCTTTCTTGCACAATTTGCACACAACTGTGCTTTTATCCAGGTTTCCACTCAGTACTTTTTTAAAACTAAAATTTCCGCCCACCGAACCCAGCAACGACTTCCCATCAGTTTCGGTTTCCATTGTTGTTTCTCGTGTTGAGTTCTACGCATCAGTATTACAGGAAATTTATACCTGGAACTCGTGCAATGAGAAACGTTCCGCACTGTTTGGAGTGCAAAAGTAAATTGCGATTAAATGGGTTATTTTTTTTTGTTGCGTTATTTTTCTGTAATTAATTAATCGTAATTAACGCGATAAAGTCCCAGCCCTACTAAAAACATTACTGTTTACTGAAGCTACTCTTAAATTAAATACTTACCTGCTGTACTCTACTGCCCTTATTTTTTAACAACTTGTGCATTTTAATACTTTACCTCTTTTCTTATCATTTCATTTTATTTGTTATTTAAGCGTACTCTTAAATGAAATACATTTTGAAAACCGAGCAAAGTTAAGCCCTGAATGCAGGCATTGTGACGTAGAATTGTCAAATTGGTTTGATTCACCGCACAAATCGGGACAGATTACTTTTGTAATGCTGTATTTGACCCGGTCTTTGTACGTTTGGACCGTATAGAAATGTAATTCTTGCCATTTTAAGAATGAGATGTACCTGCTGTACTTTACTGCCCTTACTTTTTAACAACTTGTGCTTTTTATTATTTTACCTCTTTTCTTATCATTTGATTTGTTATTTACTGTTTAATTGTGTCTTGCTGCTTTTAATGTTGATGTAAAGCACTTTGAATTACCTTGTGTTGAATTGTGCTATACAAATAAACTTGCCTTGCCTTTGAAGGACTTGGATTTCCATCTGAAAGGGAAACTGAAGAAAAACTGAAATCTTTCATAAATGTGATTAATCGGTGCATAACTGTGTTTGTTTCTGTTAATTGCTGGATGTCTTAAGTTCTTCTCCCGACGCTTCTTTTGATTGATACGTGTGATGTGTTTGTCGTCGCCCGCTGGGCCCGTGAGCCGCGAAGGCCTCCTGTCTTAGTTTAGTCTCCGCGGGAGGCCCAACACCGCTGATTTAATCGAGAGGTTGACTCATCTACGTCGTATTAGACGCACCTGTGCATAAACACCCGTCTCTGTGTAAACATGCATCCGGCTTTATTAATCACTCCCCGGTTGCTGCCGACATCTCGCAGGAGGGGAGTGCAGCACTGAACTGCAAGTCCTACTTTATGGAGATAGTGTGAGTAGAATCCCCAGTAAATAACAGCAGTCTTACAAGTCGTTACATCAGCCGCATGCAGCCTGGCAGCAGATACTGTATATGATAGCGTTTCAGCAGCCTTCTTATGAACTGGAAGTGCAGATTTCTGTTGCTCTTGTGTGCAGTATTACATGCATAAATGTGTTTATGTGGAGTTAAACGATGTTAGACAATACAATTGCAGATGCAGATGACACCTAAGAGGGTGGTGATGCATGCAGGTAGAAGTAAAGACATCTATACCTCCTTGTTTCCTTTAGATCGTTTCACCCTCGTCTCAAAGCGCCGCTCTTATATTCCTTAAACTTTTCATTACCCTTCCCATTCGGAGTAAAATAACTTCAACGTCATGGGTTTATTTTGTCCCATGGTATTCTTATGTTTATCCGCTTCTGGCACCTTCCTTCACTCGCTCGCTCTTCAAAGACTCTCGACTCCTGCCTCGCACTCACACACTCACACACACATACACACATACATGCATGCATGCACACGCACACACACACGTAGGCACTCTGCAACAGAACAAGCCCCAGGGGGGCAGAACAAAGCGTACGCTTTTAATCGAACCTGTGCTGAGAAACGAGGGAGAAACACAAGGAAGGAGTTTCTCCGGGTGGCGGCGTGTGAAAGGGTTTTGGGCGGGAACCGTTCAGCTGAGTCTTGTTCAGAACCAGAACCTTCAGGGCCTTCTACGCCTTCAGAGAAGGCCTAAAAAAAAAGAAATAATAATAAATGTAATAATGATAATAATAATAAAGTATTCAATATTTTTTTTATTTTTATTTCTATCTCATTTAATTTAATAGAGGGAATGCGCATGACGTCACAGATGCAACTTCACGGCGGGTTTTGCCCACTCAGTGGCAGAAAGACTGAGTGGCAGACCGAGTCTCCATCTGACCAGTGAGCAACTGGAAAACATCTAAAATGGGAAAGAGCTGTTGTGTGATCGGCTGTACTCATAGATTTAGCAAGAAATCGGAGTTATCGTTTTACAGACTGCTGAAAAATAAGCTTAAGAGACAAATGGATCGCTGCAATTCTCAGAAACAACTGGATTCCAGGCACCGAAACGTGGATTTGCGTTTCCGATTTTGTATCAGTTAATGTTGGATTTTTGGGTAACTAACGTTAAACGGTCCAATCATAAAGTTCGGTGTCCTCATCACTTTAATTTCAAAACAAATCCTGCCTTGAAGTCGGACCAAGCGTCAAGACTTTTGTAAGCCTTCAAGCTTTGCTTCGTGTATTTCCCCGGCGTAGAAATTAAGTACATATAAATATCAGGAAACTGGATTCGTGGCCAAATATTAATGTCCATGGACCACTGGTTCTTGGGGTAACTGTACGGGTCACTGTCAAGTCCAACTGCCTTTAATTTAAGCCGATAATCGGCTGTTATCCCGTCTTCTCCACTAGTTGCAGCTGTTTTTGCCACTCCAAACCAAACCTGCAGGGGGCGCTCTCAGCGGATGTAGAGAGAAACTGAACAGCTGACTGAACCACAGTGTTTACATCCATGGTTTAAACATACAGCGGGAACGGTAATGTGATATAATGTGGTTTATATCACTGTACAACGCTAAACATTACGAGATTTTCTTTATTATATTTTAACGTTACAGTCAGCTGTTCGGTCTCTCTCTACATCCCGTGTGTCTGTCCATTGAGCTGTTACGCTGAGAGCTGGTAACCAGTTATGAAGCGTTTTTCTTTTGAAGATGGTTTCTCGTTTTATATCGTTTTGTGCTTTCCATCGTTTCTCTATTTGCAGCGTTTGATGATGCTGCATTTATCTTTGTTTTTTGCAACACGTTTTTTCCATTTGCACCAGGTTCCTCTTTTTGTACCTCGTTTTGAGTTTGTGAATTTGAATCGTTTCTGTACTTGAAGCCGTTTTCCTTAACTGAGACGCATTAGGCCGTTGCAGTGCGTTTGGCCTTTGTCGGCCACCGTAATAACACATGTACTAAACTATGGACACTAAAACATGAGGCGATGAACGTGTGTAGGGGGCGGTGGCATCTCTGATATTAAAGGGTAAACTGTTGGGGGGGCCATCCCCTCTGGTTTGAGCTTGATCTGGGAGCATCCAGGAGCCACTGAGACCTCTGTGTTGCAGGAGGTCACGTGAGTAGGTCGGGCTTTGCGTCTGACCCTCCTAGAAACAAGCTCAATCTTGAGACGGGTCCTGACGTGGATGGAAGGCAGTGTAAAGAGGCCGGTACTGGAGTTGTATTGATTTATTTTCCCTGCCAGAGGATGAGCTGTTGCATTTCCTACGGCCTATACATGATGACTGATCAAGACGAAGATACAAAGAATGAAAATAGTCCAGATGAGATGTTATATAAGCATGAATACGTATCAAAGCGGTAAGAGTCCAACCAGCCATAACTCATAACACATCTCCAAGACGGTTTAGAAGAGTCTGACTTTTGATATGACTATTTTTATTGGCAGATAGATTTAAGGATCATCTATAAAACAATGAAGAGAGATGTTGCGTTTTTTTAATATTTTTTTTTTAATTATTAATAATAATATTTGATATTGGAAGAGGACCCAGTATGGAACCTTGAGGAACTCCATATTTAAGTGGGGACAACACTGAAAACTATCACCCTAAATTAACAGAAACTCCTCTCTGACAGATCAGATGTTTCAGAGTTGCACATTTTTAACATATTGACACAAAAAAAGGAAGGTTTCTATTGGGGGTGTAACGATACACTAATCTCACGATACGGTACGATACACGATATTGAGGTCACGATAACGATACGATATTATAGCAGTATTTTTTTAACGACCTTGAATGAGGAACATATGACAATGCTGTGCATTTGCTCTATTGTTCCAGTTTGTAATGCTTTATAACTGTTTAAGTTTTAAAGAGAAAGCCAGGCCAACCATTTTCCACAAACTGAACTAAAAGTAAATGTCAGGTTTGCATTATGCATCTTCAGTTTCATACAAGTACAAATATTTTGCCACAAACTGAATAGTTTCTGTAGTTCATGTATGATTTGACTTTCCAGAAATTTAACAACTAAAATTAAATAAATAAATAAAAGTAAATAAATACATACAATTTTACATCATAAAAAAGATTGATTCATGCTCATCTTATAAGTGTAAGAGGAGATTTATTTTTGTTAAGAAGGTTATTTTGGTAATTCAGGGTTCATTATTTTACTATAATATAACTATATTCTTTATATTCTGATGTAAATCAGGGACTATAATGACACTAGTCAGTTTATCTGTAGTGATTAGTCTGTTTTAGATTGGGCGGAGTGATACGCCACAGTACGGCACTAGGTGCTGTGTTGATGTTCTAAAATCCTACACTGTTGAGGGACATTAAAGTACACTGGAACTCAGCAGAAGTTGTCCCCGTGTTTATCCTACTTACCACCCCAAAAAGGTTTAATTTAATAAGGTAAGGCTTAACTCTACACCAGACTTACATCAGTAAAGGTTCAGACCTCAAAACGGGACCACAAAACAGTACTAGTTTCTTCTGAGCGGAGTAAGATTTTGGTCCGCGGGTCGAGGCGCGGCCGTTACTAGTCAACACAATAGATTAATATTAATAATAACCCAATATCGCGATACACTTTGTCACCTCCATGACATGTTTTGTGACGTTTTTGTATCGCAAAATTTCGTGGCACGATATATTGTTACACCCCATGTGCATCAACGTAAAGAAACATCTTTTTCTCAAATGATTTAGGCATTTTTAAGATCAGGTGAAATTCTGACATTTAATCTACTGGGATACTTCTGTAGAAGGTACTTGATAACATGAATATCCCTTTATTTGTTACTTCTAAAAAACCTATTAAGGAATAAATTTCAGCTTTTAAATATGTGTGTCAGCATAAACGTGAGACCTTAAAGTCGGTGGTTTGTGTTCTGTTATATTAATGATTTGTGTTTATGATTCCCACGGAAAGTGATTAGTAATGAAATCATTCACGGTGGTTGGAAGTTCAGACCCTTAACAGTTCTGAGTTTAATCTTCCTGAAGTTTGATTTCTCATAAATACTCAGGATTCTAATCAAGTTCAGGTCTTATTTTATATCTCACTAGTTTAAAAAAAAAAAGAAAAAAGCCATACACAGCACATGTTCATCCCATGGTATAATGATTCATTGAGTCTCATACAACCTTATTTAATTCACAATTAAACACAGGAAACAAATGCTGAAAGTGAAACACTTTACCTTTTAATGGAAAATCCAGCCCATTAGTTTATTTTAAAGGTGATGGCAGCAGCACAAGAACGTCCCGTAAACCAGTGGTCCCCAACCCCCGGGCCCCGGCCCGGTACCGGGCCGTGGGTCATCTGGTACCGGGCCGCACAGAGAGAAAAAATTATTTCTGTAGCCCCTGATGATGGATGACTCTCAAACTGATGGTTCACAATGTTTTTATTCCTTGGATGTACAAGAAATACACTGCAAACACACCGTAAGATCTATAAAGGAATACAATAAAATAGATTTAGTCTTTCTACATTCATATAAGTTTCATTTAACTTAAATACAGACCGACGCAGCTGCTCGCTTGCTCGGTAATAACAGCTACAGGCTGATTTATGGTTCCGCGTTACACTTACGCAGACCTACGGCGTAGGGTGTGCGTCGCCGCGCAACCTACGCCGTAGGCTACGCGGTCTTTTAACGCAGAACCATAAATCAGGCCTACCGCTAACCACAATACATGAGTAACCATGACAACCAAACTCAATATGTACATAAATACGGCATAACATTTGCAAAGAAAACCAATTTTTATCAGAAGGTTCTTTTTGTGTCAGTTGGGCACCACTTTAGCATTCCCGACACTAGTTTAGTCTTTCAGACACACTTTATACTGCCGTTAAACTTTAACCGTTAAAGTCCGAAGCGCCGGATGTTTACAAGGTCTCGGCGAGACGCCTTCAAAATAAAAGCACTAAATATCGGTGTCCTTAATAAATAAAATAAAAGCCTGGCTTTAAATAACGTTAATGAGACATAAAAACATAAAAACACATTTATAGAAATACTCATATTAAAGGTAATTTACAATTTCCATTATTTTATTTTATTTTTTCGAAAATTATGTTTTATTATTATTCATTATTATTGACTATTATTGTCTATTGTCTATTATCTATAGTCGTATAGAGAAAATACGACAGTTTTTAATGCTGATCTTGTCATTTTATTTAGTTTTTACCAACTGCACCTTTAGATTGGGCCGTGAAAATATTGTCAGACATTAAACCGGTCCGCGGTTCAGAAAAGGTTGGGGACCAATGCCGTAAACTACAGGCCGGAGAACAAGGTGGTTCAATAAAGCAAAACAAAAACTACAAGAACCTTCTCACAACAATTCAGGTTAACTGGCTAAAAGTCTTGTTTTCTATGTTCTGTTTTGAATAAAATCTGGACTTTAGTGTTTTTAATGTCTTTTAACCAGCATTATAAGCACAGGTCTGCAGGAAGACGTCGCCTTTCAATGGTTGCCATGGAAATTTTTGACAAACCTAAAAAATTTGCTGATATATTCATGAAGTACCAAGTGTAGTTTATGTTCGGGTCCCTATGAAAAACAATTTCCGCTGCATGTCGGCACCCGCGGTGGCACGCTGTGCTTGTTTATCCGAGCGCTGGTAGTCGACGGCGTCACGTTGCTCAGGAATCAATAGGAAAGGTTGGAAGGTTCAGATGATCTTTTCACAGAGGAAGGCTCTCGCTGCACCTGCTTCCCCCTGGAAACAAACAGCGTTATTATCCCCAATTATGGCTGTGATTAGTACGTGGACCCTCTCCCAGCAAACAACGGCAGGAGAATCTTTGTTGGTTATGACACAAATTACAAATCAAGTGGGGGACAAATTAAAATAAAAGTGTGTGTGTCTGCCGTAGTTCACGTCGTTATCCGGGTAGCTTCGGGCCTGATTCATCATGACTGACTTATCATTTTTAATCCATTACATCCAATAAAAACACATGTAATAATAATAATATATAATAATTTCAATTTATATAGCGCCTTTCACCTGAAACGACAGATCACAGAGCGCTTTACAAAGAAGACTAAAAACAAGACTAAGAAACTAAGACAAAACCTAGCTACTAAGTAAGATAAAAAGTTGTGGGCAAAAAAAAATAAATAAATAAAAAAAATATATGAATAAAAGGGGTCAAGGGAAGAGTTCAGGGGAAAGCCTGCTTGTAGAAGAGTGTTTTAAGGCCCATTTTAAAGGACTCCACAGAAGGTGCATTCCTGACATGGTCAGGTAGAGAGTTCCATAGGCGTGGGGCGGAGGCAGAGAAGGAACGATGTCCCATCGTCACGAGCCGTGGAGACAAGGACGGATTATCATGACCACGGGCCCTGGACACAAACTCGCTATGGGCCCCTACCTACAATAATATCCTACGTGCACGGTGCATGCCCTCCCCAATCACTCAGTTTGGTCACACATGGCGCAGAGAATCCACAATCACACCGTGTGATTGTGGATGGCGGAGTGGCGGAGCGCGGGTCTCAGTACAGAGGGGGCGGAGCATTCTCCATGGGCGCTTATGATAGTCATTTTAACGTTAGACAACACCTCATCCTACCCATCAAACTACATTTATTCTCACTTTTATTGAGCCAAGCAAGCCTATAGGCATATGCTGCAGAAAGCAGAGTAAAATCACAAACTTGTTCAGAAGAACGAACACACACACACACACACACACACACACACACACACACACACACACACACACACACACACACACACACACACACACACACACACACACACACACACACACACACACACACACACACACAGGCCTGACAGCTGTCAATCACATGGAGCTGAATACTCAGATAGTCACGGACTGACTCAGTTCCATCTTTGATACAGCTTAAATACAAAAAAAAAAAAACATTACACAATCTATTTAGATAGATAGACACAGCGGTCTATAACATCATTTCTGAGCTCTAGAACAGAGAATAGACTCGGCGGTCTAGTTGACAACAACACAAAGCTCATTCAAATAGGCAGGTGGTCAAAGCTACCACAACATTCTGGTAAATAAATTATTTATGAAGGTTCCACTCACTCACCAATGGTAGTTGACTCTTCCATAAAACTTTGTACATGCTTAGTCCTCTTTTAAAGTTTAGCGCTCATCTCCTAAATGGCCGCAAATTTGCCGAGTCGGCAAATTGGCTAACTGTTAAGGTTGATTTATGGTTCCGCGTTTCACCAACGCGGAGCCTACGGCGTAGGATATGCGGCGATGGGCACGTACGGTGCGCGTCGCCGCGTACCCTACGCCGTAGGCTTCGCCGTACACTACGGCGGAGGCTCTGCGTCGATTTAGCGGCTCACAGCCCTGATGCGTTCAGGACAGTTGTAAAGTAAGAATTAGTCTACACTGACCGCACAATGCATATTTTATCGTAATTATAGCCTACAATTTACGATTATATATGAACGTATCACACAAAACGGGGCCCTATGAGCTTGTAAATTTATACATAATTTATACATTTACACATAAAAAAAAAAAAAAAAATGTTTGAAAGCCGAGGGCCCCCATTGGCTCCAGGGCCCTGGGCACACGCCCACTTTGCCCATGCGGTAATCCGTCTATGCGTGGAGAGGGGACATGAAGGAAAGTGGCGTGGCTGGAGCGAAGGGTGCGTGCCGGTTTATGGATAGTGATTAGATCACTTAGGTAGCTGGGGCTTTTTTGATGGATGGCCTTGAAGGTCAGGAGGAGGACCTTGAACTGGATCCTGTAGTGGACTGGGAGCCAGTGGAGTTCGGCCAGAACAGGGGTTATGTGTGCTGACTTTTTGGTACCGGTGAGCAATCTTGCAGCGCTGTTCTGAACCATTTGGAGGCAGTGGATGGTTTTTGCATGACCGAGTCTCTGTCTGACCAAGGCCCTGTCCCAATACTCCCCCTACCCCTACTTTTCATCCCTACCCCTAAATTTTGTGCGTTCCCGTGAGGGTAGTGGTGTCCCAATTCCTCTTTTCACCTAGGGGTAGTGAAGAAAACTAGTGTAGTGGCTATGAATCTGTCCCTACGGAGCGAGGGATTTCAGAAAAAAAAACATGGCGGACATTTCTTATTTTTTAGTGAATAAAATCAATATTTTGAGTTAGTTTCTGCATAAAAACGCGTTTTGATTACATTTCTAGCCAGAAATATATATTTTACGTTCGTAATATTCACTCAGTGAATGTACATTATCACTCGTTTGCCCGTTGTTGTGAAGATCACGCCAGAATAAAGGCTGATTTCAGGTTCCGCGTTACACCAACGCAGAGCCTACGGCGTAGGTTACGTACCCTACGCCGTAGGCTCTGCGTCGATTTAACGCAGAACCATAAATCAGCTCCGGAGCCGGCAGGCAGAAATCTCGAAATTTTCGGAGCAAATTTCTTAACAGGCGTAGCTACAACTGTTAGATTTAATCTATTAAACCAACATTTATCTTCCTAAATGATTTATTTCAGCCAGCAGTAATTCTCCACAGAGCTGCAGGTTTCTCTCCCGGGACGACGGCGCAGGTTGACCTGGAGATCACGTCTGTACGTGAGCTGCTGCTGCTGCTCCGAGCCGGCGGCTCTTATCATCTCCGAAAACATCGGTTCAAATTTCTTAACAGGCGTTATTTGGATAAACTGAGCCCAGGTTGGGGATCTTAACGGTTACTTTGACGCCTGAAAAAATATTAAAACTTAATAAAGTGGCATATTAACAGCGCTACAGCTGAAATTAAAACAGCTTTTGGCTCTCTGCTTCCTGATTTAAGGGGTGGTGCTGAAAGTAGGAGTAGTGGGAGTATTGGGACAGAACTGGGAAGATTTCAAGTGCCCTAAAATCTGTCCCTTCTTTTTTAGGGGTAGTGATAGTGAGGGAGGGCTAGTGGTAGAAAGTAGGGGGAGTATTGGGATTGGGTCCAAGGCACCGCCTGACCGAGTCTCCGTCTGACCAAGTCAGTCGCAATCCCACTGACCTCGCCCTGATATGGAAGAAAAAAAATCCCCCGAAAATAAAACAAGCCCGAGAAAACCTGAAAAATGCAGACGATTTATTATTATCCAGAAAAGGTTTCCCTTTTCTTCTTCTTCTTCTTGTTCCGCATGCCCTTTCGTCCGTTAATGCGGCCCGAACCGCAACGTGCACCCATGCATGGCGTACATCGTTAGATGTGTCTCCATCGTGCCTCGATGGGCATTACTTTTCTCAGTCAAAAGTGTTACCGTAGCAACGCTAGCGGCTATCAAGCAAAAAAAAGGGCAAAAATTCTGTACCTTTTTACTCGGCCACACTATCGTAAAGACATCATTCAAACGTTCAAACACTCGGCCCGATTGGCACTAAACAACCTCATTATGCCAATTATTACAGTTTTTGAGATATTAAACTTTCAATAAAAAAGAGAATGTCCATTTGACTTTGGACGCTTGTTGCTAGGCAACAGGTTATCGTAGGGACATGATTCAAATGTTTCAAAACTCGCCTCGCTGTGGACTACAACATATTCAAATTTCATGAAGATAAAATGGTAAAACTGATTTATGGTTCTGCGTTAAATCCACGCACAACGTACATGTGAAGGAAGGAAGGAAGGAAGGAAGGAAGGAAGGAAGGAAGGAAGGAAGGAAGGAAGGAAGGAAGGAAGGAAGGAAGGAAGGAAGGAAGGAAGGAAGGAAGGAAGGAAGGAAGGAAGGAAGGAAGGAAGGAAGGAAGGAAAGAAGCCTGAAAGAAAGAAAGAAAGAAAGAAAGAAAGAAAGAAAGAAAGAAAGATAAATTCCCGTTGATGACGTTTTTGTGTAACAAACATGACCGATCTGAGAGCGAGGAGTCATTACAGTTTTTCAGTACAGGTGGACTAATTTAATTGGTGTTTATTAATTCAATTTAATTGGTGTAGTTTAGTATTTAGTATCTTTTAGAGCAGTGATTTGGCTCCAAAGACTGAATGTGGTGATAGATTTATAGTTACAAAGGTGGAGTTGAATTGGTATTATTGTCATTTTTATCGTTATCGGGATAAATGCCAGAAATTACCGTGATACATTTTTTAGTCCATACCGCCCATCCCTAATGCACATATCAAAATTTCCTGAAATTGTCATTAGTTGTTAGATCTGCACCTCTTCTGTTGACAGGAAAGCCGTAATTCAACAGCGAAAAGACTTAAGTATCCCAACGTGAAACAGTTGAGGTCAGTAAAATAAACTGGACGCCCAACATTTCCCCGTTTAGCTGAGTGAGAACTCCAGGCCTCCTGTGAATCCCCCTGGCTTAATGAATCACAACCTATAGGTCGGCCAGAACCAGGTACGAGAGCCAGGGCTGGGGTTCTTCTTCAACCTCCCCAGAGGTTTAGACTTGGCACCGACTTCAAACGCCGTAATATTCCGCCAAGCTCAGAAAAACTCTTTCTTTTTCATAATATGCCCTCTCGGTGCTTAAGCCCTGCCTTTATTCCTCCCATCCACATTTCTCAGCGACGCGTATACGCGTGAATGCTTTGTAATCCTTTCTGTATTTTTGTGTGAGACTGAGGGAACAAACCAGGGTTTTGATGCAAAACAGAGCGTATTTTACGTAACACTGTGAAGTAGATCAGAGCGTGACCTATTTTAGGGGCTCGGTGGAGAAGCTGCTCTGCTGCGCTGGAGACTCCTGCACTTCATAACCTCCTCGTAACACTCGGAGTCCATTACAATACAGAGCCGTGAAAGATTACCCCTCTGAGGTAGTCCGAGGAAATATGTTAATTTGGCAGTTCCTGTATTTACCGGAGATGTAATCACAGCTGATAGTGGCAGAAGAGGATTAAATGCAGCTGTGGTCCAGGATGTGGAGTGGTGGGAAGGTTGCTGGATCAATCCCTGGGCTGCTTCGTCTGCATGTCCGAGTGTCCTTTGGCGATGATTGAACCTCCTAACGAGCTGCCGTGATGCACATTTGTAAGATGCCCCGGATGAAAGTGGGATGAATGCATGCATTCTGTCGGCCAACTTGCTTGTGTCTCCTTAACAAAGCCTTTGGAAAGGAGTGATGATGTCATGATGAAAACTTTAGTGAGTTATGTGATAAATTTTATTAACGGATGGCCCCTTGAGATGAATCATCTCGTTTTCGAGGGGGTCCAACAAAAAACATACAACACAGTACAAAACAGTCACATACATAATACATAAGGCTCTCACACACAAAACCGCCCACACACCAGTCCCCAAGTCCTACCACACCCGAAGAGCACAAATAAATACTGCATATAACACAGTAATAACAAAAAGAACAACAATATTGATAATAGTCATTTTCATCATCATTATTATACAATATATGAAAAAAATAGATACATTATGTATAGAAAAAAAAAAAATTGAGAAGGCAATACCAATAGAGGCAACTACATGGTTTATTGAGGTTGGAGAATAGTGAGTTTTTAAAGAGATGTAATGAATTGAGTTCTCTTATATTGATGGGTAGGTTGTTCCAGTCTGATGGGGCTTTGAACTTAAAAGCACGTCTCCCAATGTCTTTAAATGTCCAAGGAATCAAAAGGAAGGGTTGCTGAGTGTGTCTGAGAGAATATGAGGATGGAACTCTGATTGTTCCATATCTGACCTACTGTGTTGAAGTTTGGGGAAATGCCTGTTAAACATATATTCAATCAATTTTCATTCTGCAAAAAAGAGCCATAAGGATAATCAGTAGAAAACGATATAGAGATCCAACAAATCCATTATTCCTTCAGTTACATTTTTTGAAATTTCATGAATTAGTAGACTATAGTATTCTGCAAATTATGTTTAAAGCTCATAAAAAAACTTTACCAATCAACATTCAGAAAATATTTGAAAAAAGAGAAAGCAAGTATAACTTAAAAGGAACAGAGATTTAAAAAAACCAAGATTCAGGACAAAATTGATGGAACGTTGTGTTTCTGTGAAAGGAATCAATTTATGTAACAATCTGAATAAAGAAAACAAAGAATCCAAATCAAACATTCAAAAGAACAATTAAAGCCAGTATGTTAAGGAAATATAATGAAAAATGTTGAGTTTGATTGACATGCCCCTAGGCGGTGGCAATTTTGTTTTGATGTTATTTTAATTTAATTTTATTTTAGTTGTTTTTATTCACTTAGTTGTTGTTTATTTTTAATTTATGTTATTTGTGAAAGGGGCAGATCAGATAAGATTCTTCTTCTTTCTGCTCCCCTTTCATTCATAAGTTAGGAACATTTGTATTTGTATTTGTATTGAATTGTTTTGTTTTTTGAATGAAATAAAGAATTTATAGCAATATATTATATATATATAGGATGTATAGGGAATCAAATATTGTTTTAAGTAAGATGGATCACTAAAGTGGATACATTTGAATATGAGTTGGAGCCAGTGGTGTTGTGTTCTTGAGCTGATTAAACCAGTTTAATGATTGATACATGGAGCAGTGGTGAGTTCGGTTTAAACCAGTTTAATGATTGATACATGGAGCAGTGGTGAGTTCGGTTTAAACCAGTTTAATGATTGATACATGGAGCAGTGGTGAGTTCGGTATGGGCACCTTAACACAAATCTACAGAGACTGTTGTAAATGACATTGAGGTGTTGAAGATGTGATTCATAAGTGTTCTGGTAGACAACATCAGCATAATCTAAAATGGGTAATAGTTGTGTGACAATTCTTTTCCTTGTTTGTAGAGTGAAGCAGTTTATTGAACGGTAAAGGATGCCTAGGTTGCGATGTAATTTAGTTGAGATGGACTCGATATGATGTTTGAATATAAGTAATGGTTTGATCCAGAGGCCGAGGTGTTTGAATGAGGTCATTAAAGAGAATACTGAGATCTGGGTTAATTCCAAGGCCTAATCTGGTACTAAACAACAGTTATAACCCGTAATCGATGAGTTAATGAGCATATTTCAGTTCAAACTACCAAAACAATTCCACCAATTGTTGTAACTAGTTTGTTAATTTCATTCAATTGATTGCATTTCTTTTAAGTCATATTTTTGGAGCAAATTACTGGTTTAGACTTTATCTAAAACCTGCAACCCCCCCCACCTGCAAGTGTATTTATTGTCCTCTGGACAGAATGATGTAACCCTGGTGCTAAATGAGCAGTTATTTATTAAATAAAATAATTTCAAGCTCATTCAGACCCCCGTCCATGCGTGCTATAACATCGATCCTAAAGAGCGTCTCAAATGTTCATCCTGGGTTCAAGTTTTCAACAGCAGATCAATAACAACAATGATTTTCCTTTAGGGGAATGCATTTAATAACTGTGGGATAACTCCCTGATGTCTCGTGAAGCGACTGAGAAACAACTAAACCCTTCAAACCCACCTCAATGAAAGGGTTAAAACATTATCCTGATAGAGGAAAGACTTTTTCTGGCAGAAAAACATAAAAGCATTATCTGGAAAGAAAACATTGTATTTTAAATCGATAGCGTTTGTTGGCTTGATATGTCTTTCTAAATGCGTACCGACAACAGGAAGAAAAACAGCCTTCTCTGGTCTTATTTCCTTATCAGCAGCCGTGTCAGTGATGCATTTTATTTGGAAATGTCCTTCTCGTAACAAAACCTGCGTTTTATTTTTGGTGCTTCCTCTGTAACTATTTTTTCTAAATATGGCAAATGATTAAAGCTACAAACTGAGGAAAAAACAAGTAATCTTAGAGAGAAACATGATTAAAAAGTACTTCATAACTACTAATAGTTTATTCAAGGTGCACTAACTTTCAACCCGCTAATTAAAACCCCAAAAGAGATTTTTCCTCGTTCGCGTGCCTCTGTTGTCAGGCTTTTTTTTCTTTTCGTTTTACTCTTCTTTTTGAGATTCCTCCGTTTGGTATCTGAATGAGTTATTTAATGAGTTAAATAATACTAATGAGTTATTTTGGTATCTCTACTATAGAATCTGGGAAAACATGGTGACATTAAGGCCCCGTTTACACATAGCCGGGTATTTACAAAAACGGATATTTCCCCCTCTACGTTTTGAAAAATTCCATCGTTTACACGAGATCGTTTTCAAAATCTCTTCGTTTACACGAACCCGCATAAATATGCTGTTAAGGTGCTATGAGCAGCCAAACCTGCAGGGGGCAGTGTAACGAGAAGCGTAAAGTCATGCTAGCCAATCGGAATCCAGAAAAAAAACTTTTTAGTGTGACTTTAGAATATAAAACAGGTAAAATACAAGAAAATATTGATGGTGGCCAAACTAATTGTAAACACAGGTCGCACACATGACGCTGGTGACGTTTCTGTGGCATAATGTGACGTTCTGAAGCCCAAATCTCCGTTTTCCTCTGTTTAAACGCAAACGTGAAAACTGAGTTTTTGAAAATCTCCACTTTGGCCGGAGTTTTCAGAAATGATCGTTTTTGGTGACTTTGGCTCCGTTTTCGTGTAAACGAACGTCCAAAACGCATGAAAACACCACAGTTTTTGCTCCGTGTAAACGGGGCCTAAATGTCAATTCCGTCGTTTTTTTTTAACCATGAAATGTAGGGGCGGGCAGAAATATCGATATGGCAATATATGGCAATATATTGCAATATCGATATTCAAAATTTTAATGTGGATTTTCTTTTCTTTTTTTCAAATAATAAACCATGTTAAATCCAGTACAACATTATTGTATACATGGGTTTAAATAATATTGTTAATGTTAATTTCATATTATGTAAATAATATGAAAAACCTATGCAATTAAGTTGTAGTTTTAGCTTGTATAGTTACAATAAAACGGCACTGGATAATTTGAATGACATTGTTTTGACTCAGTTTGTCCCATGAATTCTTTGCATAATCGGATGTACGTGCAACTCGGATTTTAAGATGTATAATGCCTTTTACAGTTTTCATCGAACTATATCATCGCAATATGTCATAGAATTTAGATATTGCATTATTGTATCGTATCATGACTTAAGTATCGCTACGAGTATTGTATCGTGAGCTTCTGGGCAAAACTCACCCCAACTGAGTTCCTACAGAAACACTAATGAAATAAATGTGTTGTCTTTGTAGTTTGAATTGTTTCCAAGATGACATCATCTGATTATGGTATAAACTTACTAGTCGGCCAAATACATTTATATTTTAATCCATAGTTTAAAAAAAGCTTCTACTGGAGAAAACAGTTATTCATATTTGCGTCATGTTTGCTGTCGACCTTAGTACCCACCTCTGAAAGGAAATTAGTCATTACTGTGACTGTTTTAAGCCTTTTATTTTAGTGATTTTCAGCTTTTCTGATAATGTTTACTCTTAAAAAAGAAGGGTCAAATTAATGTAGAGAGATACGCTCACTGTTCAAACAAGAACATATGCTTCTTATCCCTAGAGAGAGTCAGCACCTCCCAGTATTTTTATATTTATAGTCCTTATCTGTCTTCTATGACTTCTTTTCCTGCCTCTTCCCCAGCATCTCTGAGCTACTGCCTCTTCTGTTTTCTCTCTTCCTCTTCACCTTTGGTTACGTAAAGCGATGTGAAGGCCCGGCCGTGTGGGCGGCAGGGTGGAAGTGGGCTTTGCCACTTTCTCAACTTTCATCCACCAAGGAGCTTTCAAGCTCGGGAGCCTCGCAAACGTCCTCAGCCAGCTCACAGTGTCAGAGCGTGAGACTATTTATGAATCCACTTCCATTGGTAGGCACATTAACGTCACGGCGCCCTCAAATGTTGAACTGTTATGGGCCCTCTGGAGCTATAACCAGCACACTTACACCTAATGGATGCTCTGCCGCTTTGTCTCGTGCTGTTCCGGCGCTGTTTACTGTCTGCAGATCGGATTTTCACTGTATAGTAACTGTACGTCCTTTCAGCTGTTTTTGATCATCAGTTAGTTCTGACCATGATGTGCTTGTTCTTTGGGAGCTGCTGCCGGAGCATGGACTTGTGGTTCGGTCCATTTCAGCCTTCAAGAACCAAACATAACATCTTATCACTTATCTTTTTTTTGTTTGTCTGCATATATATATTAATGGTTAATACCAAGTTGGTAAAAACCTAAGGCATATATGCATTTTTTATATATAATATATATCATATATATTTTAATATATAATATATATTTATTTTATTAATATATATATATATATATATATATATATATATATATATATATATATATATATATATATATATATATATATATATATATATATATATATATATATATATATATATATATATATATATATACAGGACTGTCTCAGAAAATTAGAATAGAATTGTGATAAAGTCCTTTATTTTCTGTAATGCAAAATTGTCATACATTCTAGATTCATTAAAAATCTACTGAAATATTGCAAGCCTTTTATTATTTTATTATTTTAATATTGCTGAAAACTCAAAAACTCAAAAACCTAAGAAAACTCAAATATCCTATCTCAAAAAATTAGAATATTCTGGGAATCTTAATCTTAAACTGTAAACCATAATCAGCAATATTAAAATAATAAAAGGCTTGCAATATTTCAGTTGATTTGTAATGAATCCAGAATGTATGACATTTTTGTTTTTTGATTGCATTACAGAAAATAAAGAACTTTATCACAATATTCTAATTTTCTGAGACAGTCCTGTATATATTAATGGTTAATACCAAGTTGGTAAAAACCTAAGGCATATATGCATTTGTAATATATAATATATATCATATATGTTTTAATATATCATATCATTATTAAAAAAAAAAAAAAAAAAAATATATATCTGAGAGGCCGTACAAGTAGTTTTCCTACTTATATATTTTTGATGTGCAATTAATGCGACCCTATAGATTATCCATTGCTTGACGATGAAGTCATTGATTAACCATTGAGCTGAAGAGTGAAAGTCGAAGGCATCGACTCAACAGTCGACACTTTTTTCCACTAAGAATAAATACATTTATTCTGTTCGGAGTCGCCTCACTGAACAAATGTCAGTCTGATTTTTTGGGTTATTGTGACATCACAGACCCAGAAAAGTGAAAAATGTTCTTTATCTCCTCCCACATTTACTCTAACTCATTATGAATGTACCGTCTCCTACATAATGGACAATGCCAGGCTTTAGGCTATAACTGATTTCAAATGACACATCCTGCATAAAAAGCAGTTTTAGCTTAAGCAGTCTTTACTGCAGTTAACTGGAGCGTCTCAGTAAAACCAGCTGATGAAAAGACGAAAGACATCTGGAAGAAGAGGGTCCATTTTTATTAGTTTTTAAAATCCCTTGTGCTCGTATAACCAAAGAATATTCCTTTTTAAAAGAAAGAAAAAGGTGTTTCAGTTATTGAGAGAAGGGATTATTTTTATTTTTTAAATTAAAAACTAACACCCAGCTGGCATTGCATAATAACGACATAATGAGTCAATATTCCCATCCCAAAATTTGAACAGATGCTGTAAATAGAAAACTCAGCTCACAAAATGTGTCCAAATGTTTTACTGCTGCACTACAAAACTTAGTGTCTGTTAATTTAATCCCATTTTGTCTTGTTTTTTATTAGTGAAATAAAAAAATCTAATCTCTAATCACAGCTGGTCTAGGAATAAACCAAAAGCTACTTCAGACAAACGTAAAATATGATTCTCCATTTAATAATAATAAAATATAAATATATATATATATACATTTATATATTAAAAAATAAATAAAAAAATAATATATGTATATATATATATATATATATATATATATATATATATATATATATATATATATATATATATATATATATATATTTATAAAATAAATATATATGATATATTAAAATATATGATATATAGTATATATTAAAAATGCATATATATATATGCCTTAGGTTTTTACCAACATTAGTATATAATAAATATATACCAATTAATATATTTGCAGACAAATAAAAATGATTCTCCCTATGCCATTATTCACATCAAAAGGATTAAAAAGGAAACATCTTGAGCACCCCATGATTCCATCAGTTATTTCTATTTTATTTTTATTTCTTTGTTTTACAGAGGAGTTCATGGTTGACCGATACCCCTTTTCCACCAAACAAGTTCCGGAGCTGGTTCTGGGCCAGGGCTGGTTCTGATTCACAACTCTTTCAGCTTGCGAACCAGCTGAGAACCGGTTTGTTTTTCCACAGCTCGGGTGCTAAGGGAAGCCATGTCATTATGTCGCTGCAAACGTCAGTTATGTCGCTCCGTTGGCGTGAAAGTTGAAGCAACAACCAGGTATTTGCTCTAACAGGACTTGGTCCACGTAGCTCCTCCGTGGACACATCTCTAAAAGACAGGTTGTCTCCTCCTCCTCCCATGATGCTTTGCTGCATCCAGATTCATTCTTATTTGAAAATGTCTCCGTCTCCCAGTCTTGCTGTTGCCGTTGAATAACTCCTCCCCCTCTGCTTACGTAAGCGGTTCTTTCTTCTAGACCAGGGGTCGGCAACCTGTGGCTCTAGAGCAGCATGCGGCTCTTTAGCGCCGCCCTAGTGGCTCCTTGGAGTTTGACATTTTTTTCTTATTTTTTTTCTATTTTTTTTACTCTTTTTTTCCTTTTTTCTATTTTTTTCTTCCTTTTTCCTTCCCTTTTTAATCTCAACATTTTTACTTTTTTCTTGACATTTCGACTTTTTTCTCAAGATTCCGACTTTTTGCTCAAGATTGTACTTCAACATTAATCTTGACATTTCGACTTTTTTCTCAACATTTTGACTTTTTTCTCGAAATTTTGACTTTGACTTTGACTTTTTGACTTGAATGCTTTTCTCAATAATCTTTCTCTGTGCATTATGGTGAACATATTTAACTCTATCTGTTGATGCTTTTATGACCCTTTCCAGATTGTTTTGAAGCAGTATTTGATTCTCCAATACCATTGCTGGTTTCTTTCCCTCTCTGATCAATTCATCAAAGGCTGATCATTAGCAGCACCTGTCTGCAACCTCCCGTCTTAAATCCTATCAACGGTGTAAAGGGGTACTTAGCATCGCCCATATGTTCAGCGACCAATTTGGTAATCTGGTGATGGCTTTTGCCTTTTAAGCGTTATGAAATCTGCCGACAGACGCTCGGTTTTTAAAAGCTTGTCTCTGTCATAACCAGTACTCGAGTTGTAAAAAAGAATCAGGGGGGATGGTGGATTTGATCATATGGGGACAGATAATTTGTGCTGATTACAAATAATATAATATATTACAAATAATAGCAGTGGCCAAAACACCTGCAGAAATACTGCAGGAATGACAGTTAAATGCAGCCTTCTGTAAGCTTTAAATATCCACTGGGCTTACATCAAATACATCAAAACACAACAATAAAAAACTGTTTTCTGAACTTATCAATATGACTCTGTCCTTCACAGGATAAGGAAATGGATCACTGCAAAAACTCAAAATCTTAGCAAGAATATTTGTCTTATTTCTAGTTAAAATGTCTCATTTTAGTAAAAAAAATACTAAAATGTTCACCTGTTTCAAGTAGATTTTCACTTAAAATAAGTAGAAAAATCTGCCATTTTTTTGCTTGTAATGAGAAGATAAATCTTGTCCCACTGGCACATTTTCAAGTGAAAATTTACTTGAAACAGGTGAAAATTGTCAAATAAGTTATTTTTCTGGTGTTATTTTTCTGGTGATTACTCTAAATGTTGAAATAGCAGTAATACCTCACGTCAAATACATCAAAACACAACAATAAAACAGTTTTCTGAACTTATCAATATGACTCACAGGATAAGTAAAATGGATCACTGCAAAAACTCAAAATCTTAACAACAATATTTGTCTTATTTCTAGTTAAAGGAGCTTGAGGCCGGATTGAGGCAGAATTTATGAAAAAAATGCATATACGTTTCAAGTTTTCTAGTAATAATGTCAGATGAAGTGTTCCAAACCCAAAAGAATGAGTCCTCTAGTGTATCTCTCCGTTGCCTTGAACAGGCTGTTGCTGCAAAATGTGCTGCAATTCGGGCCCAAATTTCCCGCGCTGTCCTGCGGATGTGACGTCACATGACGCTGCATGCACGTTCTCCCCGTTGTCCCGTGCCGGCTTCACTGTTGGCTGCAGTACCCCCAACGGCCGTCGTGGTGAAGGGTGGCGCTAGAGAGTCTCATTTCTTAAAAGGAGCCTCAAGCTCCTTTAAAATGTTTCATTTTAGTAAAAAAATCTCGTTACACTTAAAACAAGACTCATCACTGGAAAAACTAAAATTTTCACCTGTTTCAAGGAGATTTTCACTTGAAATAAGTAGAAAAATCTGCCACTGGAACAAGATTTTTTTGCTTGTAATGAGAAGATAAATCTTGTCCCACTGGCAGATTTTCCTACTTATTTCAAGTGAAAATTTACTTGAAACAGGTGAAAATTGTCACATTTTTCTGGTGTTATTTTTCTGGTGATAACTCTAAATGTTGAAATAGCAGTAAAACCACATTCATTGATGAAATGACATAAGGGATGGAAAGGGGGGTAGCAGTTTTACAGGGGGGATGATTTGGACCGTTTTTATTTCAGGGGGGGATGCCGTCCCCCCTCATCCCCCCTCATCCCCCCTCAACTCCAGTACTGGTCATAACAGCATTTTGGGAACGAGACCACAGGTCCTAATCTAGTCCTAATCTAATGCTACGCGCATGTCGTTGAAAAACAGCTATCTATATTCAGCTCCTGACTTTTCCATTTTAAAAGTGTCTCAATAACTTGGAAATCAGGAGTCTCGGGAAATAGCCTCAGAGACAACAAGATGATCTCCAGAGTTTATGGCAGGCGGTGAAAAACGTGGCGGCCGACTACGAAAGCAACAGACGGAATAATGCGAGTCATGCACATATGGTTATTTAGGATCGCCGGGATAATCCCTGATCTTTACCTGAGATGGCGGCGCTCACAGTTTGAATAATTTCTGAATCTCTTCCAGTGATGTATTCATTGCCTGTCTTAGCTGATAAAAGCTCACGGCCGCTCACATAACAGGCTTCCTCATCCCCTCAACACATGGCTCCAGCTCCGTCCGTTTGATTCTCTCTTTCGTAAGAGATTTCTCAGATGAAGGTTCTAATAATTTAAGTGTTATCATGCAAATAGACTTATGATCGGATTTTCAGCAATTAGACACCGCTGGACTCTCTATTGTACGACGGAGTATTAGGGCCAAACTAAGAAAAAAAATTTGGAAATTACGAGAATAAAGTCATAATATAATGAGAATAAAGTCGTAAAATTACGAGAATAAAGTCGTAATGTTGTGAGAATAAAGTCGTAATAGAATAAAGTCATAATATTATGAGAATAAAGTCGTAATATTACGAGAATAAAGTCGTAAAATTACGAGAATAAAGTCGTAATATTATGAGAATAAAGTCGTAATGTTGCGAGAATAAAGTCGTAATATTATGAGAATAAAGTCGTAATATTATGAGAATAAAGTCGTAAAATTACGAGAATAAAGTCGTAATGTTGTGAGAATAAAGTCGTAATAGAATAAAGTCATAATATTATGAGAATAAAGTCGTAATATAATGAGAATAAAGTCGTAAAATTACGAGAATAAAGTCGTAATGTTGTGAGAATAAAGTCGTAATAGAATAAAGTCATAATATTATGAGAATAAAGTCGTAAAATTACGAGAATAAAGTCGTAATGTTGTGAGAATAAAGTCGTAATAGAATAAAGTCATAATATTATGAAAATAAAGTCGTAATATTACGAGAATAAAGTCGTAAAATTACGAGAATAAAGTCGTAATGTTGCGAGAATAAAGTCGTAATATTATGAGAATAAAGTCGTAATATTATGAGAATAAAGTCGTAATATTACAAGAATAAAGTCGTAAAATTACGAGAATAAAGTCATAATATAATGAGAATAAAGTCGTAAAATTACGAGAATAAAGTCGTAATATTACGAGAATAAAGTCGTAAAATTACGAGAATAAAGTCGTAATGTTGCGAGAATAAAGTCGTAATATTATGAGAATAAAGTCGTAATATTATGAGAATAAAGTCGTAATATTACAAGAATAAAGTCGTAAAATTACGAGAATAAAGTCATAATATAATGAGAATAAAGTCGTAAAATTACGAGAATAAAGTCGTAATATTATGAGAATAAAGTCGTAATATTACGAGAATAAAGTCGTAAAATTACGAGAATAAAGTCGTAACATTACGAGAATAAAGTCGTTATATTATGAGAATAAAGTCGTAAAATTCCGAGAATAAAGTTGTGACATTACGAGAATAAAGTCGTAATGAATAAAGTGTTAATTTATGAGAATAAAGTCATAATATTATGAAAATAAAGTGGTAATTTATGAGAACTCTAACAGGAAGAGCTTCTTCTCCCTGTGTTAAAATGAAGAATATTGAGCATCTTGCGAAGTTATATTTATATATTAATTTATAATATTACAACTTTATTCTCGTAATATTACGACTTTATTCTCGTAATATTATGACTTTATTCTCGTAATATTATGACTTTATTCTCATAATTTTACGACTTTATTCTCATTACATTATGACTTTATTCTCGTAATTTCCTTTTTTTGTTTTTTTGTTTGGCCCTAATACTCCGTCGTACTATTGTACATTTTATCTCTCGCAAAAAGAGTATTTATCTTGGCATGAATGGCATTTGTAATTCTAGCATTAAAATGACTGCAGCTCTGGAAAGATGTGAATAAAAGTTATCAGTTTCAAAAGGAAAAATGCAGAAAAATGTGGCAGAATCACAATGAAAGGCTCAGAAAGTGTGAGATGTAATGTTTGAAACGCTGTTTTGTGCAGGACGGCATTCATGGAAGCATGTATTTATTTAAGTGAATCTGCTGAGCTGTAACTGTAACTGACAGTTCTTGGACCACGGCGTGTCGGATGTGCGGCACGACGATGTGAGGTGTAACACCACCTTATTTCCCCACATATGACACTAAACTCTGTTATTTGAACAGCTTGAACGTGTGGAGCCCTGAGAGTTGGATTGGAGACAGTGGCGGAGCCAGAATGTAGCTAATGGGTGGGCCTGCAGAAATTTGGGTGGGCCTGATTTTTTATAAGTTCAGATGTGCGTACAAATAATATTGTGTAAAAAAATCTGGGAAGTTCGTTTTTATATTTTTGTATTTTAAATTCTAAATATTAACAAGAAAATAGTTACATAGTTACACTTTTAAGGCAGACACAATGGTAACTGATCATGAATTATTATGAAAAAAAAAAAAAAAAAAAAAAAAATTTCCATGAATCTTACTGGGTGGGCAAGCTGTCAATCTGGGTGGGCCTGTGCCCATCCAGGCCCACCCATAGATCTGCCCCTGATTGGAGATAGAAGATATCTGTTGTTTATATCAATTTAATCGATAAATCTATCCTGAAAAACGTTTTAATGCTTTTTGCTCCAAGACAAAATGCATTACTACTCTTAAAAGTAACATAATCTTCATCAAATCCACAAACTAAACCAAAGTGAAAACTAATCAACGTTAATTTTGGAGGTATCTTCAGGGATTGATCTTCATCCCTTTCATTGCACCAAACGTCCCTCGGCATCAGCTCCTGGTCCATGCAGCTCTATTGATGACAGTCTTCTTGTCTTTAATCTGCTGTTGTGGATGGTTTAATCTGGGCGGTGGGGTACACGAGCCAGTGCAACTCCGGTGCTGGTACCAAAGAAGCGTCAGGAAGGGCATCCAGTTTAATGGCTCTTTTCCACTAGTACCTACTCAGCTCGGCTCGACTCCACTCGGTTTGGTTCTTTCCCACTAGGGGTCTAACGTGCCAAGTAGATACTTTTCTGTATCTATTCTGCCGAGGTTCTGAGTCGGCTGTATCTGACACCATCACACTCCAGGCCACCCATTGGTCGGGGGGTTGGAGTCAGACGTCTGAGTCAGGATGTGAAATCAGAGAAAGAGCGACTCTGACGGAGGTTCTTGTTCATTTTATTCCAGCAGCAACGGCAGCAGAAGTCTGTTTGGTGATCCAACTCTGAGGTGCAGATGTTCATAAACCTGGTGCTGAGGAGAGAATTAAAAAGATCTAGACGGGCGATAAGGAACGACCAGATCTACCAGGAACTCTGTCACTTCATAGCTGCTCGCGGCTCCAGCTGACTTTTCAGCAGCGCAGAGACTAACAAAAAAAATTAAAAAGCGTCGCTGCTTGAAGCTTCTCTAACTCTCATTTTTAACTTTATATCGAACACAAGTCACAGACCCAGCAGCACATCTATCATCTCCTCCAGGTTCTACATCTTTAGTGTTGTTTTCTTCTTCGTTTAGATCACACAATCAAATACATCACAGCAGCTTCTCCAACCTCCTACTTCTGCTCCAGGTGCTGGATTGTAGTGGAAAAGAAACCAGGCCGAGTTGAGTCGAGCTGAGCTGAGATGAGTAGAGCCGAGTAGGTTCTAGTGCAGGGGTCGGCAACCCGCGGCTCTAGAGCCGCATGCGGCTCTTTAGCGCCGCCCTAGTGGCTCCTGGAGCTTTTTCAAAAATGTTTGACCTTTTTTTTCCTTTTTTTCTTCCTTTTTTCCTGTTTTTTCCTTTTTTTCTCTTTTTTTTCTTCTTTTCTTCCTTTGTCCTTTCCTTTTTAATCTCGAAATTTTGACTTTTTTCTCGACATTTCAACTTTTTTCACGAAATTTTGACTTTTTTCTCGACATTTTGATTTTTTTCTCGACATTTAAATTTTTTTAACATCATTTCGACTTTTTTCTCAAGATTGTACTTCAACATGAATCTTGACATTTCGACTTTTTTCTCGAAATGTTGAAATTTTTCTCAACATTTCGACTTTTTTCTCGACATTTCGACTTTTTTCTCAAGATCGTAGTTCAACATTAATCTTGACATTTCGACTTTTCCCCCAGTTATAGCTAATATAGATACATGCAGCATGTGTTTTTTACAAAACTTCATTTTTTGCGGCTCCAGACATATTCGTCTTTTGTGTTTTTGGTCCAATATGGCTCTTTCAACATTTTGGGTTGCCGACCCCTGTACTAGTGGAAAAAGTGCCATAAAATGTAGCCAAACTAATGATGCAAATCACAAGAAAGACCTCCATACCAGACTGGTCAGGGCCCGGCTTAACAACGTGGTGCTAGTGGAGTCCGGACTACCGTTGGTCAGAGAACGAGAGGAGGAAGATGTTTGTGGAGACAGATGGGAAAGAGGAAAGGCGAGACTTTGGGACACAGTAGAGACACTAAAGGTTGGCAGAATGACGGGGAAACTCGAGAGCTGATCGAAATGTGGGAGGAAAAGTGGATGTTTTGTGTGTGCAGGAGGTGGAACGACAGCATGGCTGGAAGAAGTTTGTCGTGGTGTGGATAGAGAGAGAATGGTGGGGGTCTTGAAAGAAGAGTAGGTGAAGAAGGTCCTGGAGGTAAAAAGAGAGTCGGATCGTGACGAGGTCGGGTCATTTCCCTTTATTATTCTTTTCCTTTTAAAAGGGTTACGCTTGCAAAACGAAATACGGAGCATTACGATAATTACGCTTGTTTGACTCTATTCTGATGGAGAATAATGTAGGAGGTGAAAGAGCAGCATTGTGGGTCGGTGGACATAGAGAGAGTGTATGGCAGGATGCTAACGGAGGAGCCGTGGTATTGTATGAGGAAGTCTGGAGCAGCAGAGGTTCATTAGATTGGTGCAGGATGTGCATGAGAAAAACCCACAGTGGGAATCCCACAGGGATCAAACTATGAACCTCTAGATGTGAGGCAACAGTAGTAACCCCCAACCCCTGAGTGTCAGTATTCATTTTAAACCTCTGACTGTATTATATAATTAAAAAGGTTTGTATCTGTGGTCTGATTTCTTTGTCTTTTTCAGGTTGAATGAGATCAAATGTCTCATCTGTTGCCTCTGCACGTTGTCGATGCAGGAAGGTGGGTCCCATGAACCAGGAAGTTTGCGCCAGACGGGATGCAGGTAAGGAGCGTGAAGCATGGTCCGCCGGGTTTTGTTCCGTATGTACATAGTGCCATTGTGTGGGCTTCGAGGACTGCCGGATACGTTGAACTCTGTTTTGTACGTAAGTATAGAACCTTTTCGACTCATTGCAGATGTATCCGAGCACTACTTTGCTGTCTGTGAAGAAGTGAACAGCATCTAGTTTTAGGTCCATTTCATCTTGGATGAGATCTGACATTTCTGCTCCTAAGACTGCGGCACACAGCTCTAGGCGTGGAATGGTAGGTTCGCACAAGGGTGCCAGTTTAGCCTTTCCCATGACAAAGCCCACTTCGATGTGTCCATCTTCCTGTACTGCTCTGAGATATGCCACAGCGCCGATGGCCTTGGTAGAGGCATCCGTGAACACACATAGCTCAGTGCTCGCTGCTTTGGAGAGTGAGGTGTCTGTATAAGTACGTGGGATGTGAAGTTGTTTTAAGTCTTGGAGTGAGTCTTTCCATTCTTTCCATCGTCCCAGTTTGTCATCCGGGAGAGGAGCGTCCCAGTCCGCCTGTTCAGAAGTGAGTTCTCTAAGGATGACTCTTCCCTGGATTGTGACAGGTGCTAGGAGACCCATGGGATCGAAGACACTATTAACAGTGGAGAGGACTCCACGTCGAGTGAAAGGTTTGTCGGTAGTTGATGCAGAGTAGGTAAATGTGTCAGACGAGATTTCCCATAGGAGTCCTAGGCTTCGTTGTGTAGGCGTGCTCTCTCCGCTGAGATCCAGATCTTTGATCAACGGCGCACAGTCTTCCGGTGAAAATGAGTCCACGACTGACTTCCGGTTCGATACAAACTTGTGTAACCGAAGGTTAGACTGAGCGAGTGAGGACTGAGTTCGCTGGAGAAGGTCGATGGCCTCGGCCTCAGATGGTAAGGATATCAGTCCATCGTCTACATAGAAGTGGTTCTCTACAAACCTGACAGTATCGGCCCCATACTCCTGAGCGCCTTCTCTGATGGCACGGCGCAAGCCGTAGGTGGCCACAGCAGGAGAAGGTGCATTACCAAATACATGGACCTTCATCCGGTACTCAATAAACTCATTGTTAGTGTCATTGTCTTTGTGCCACAAGAAGCGCAAGTAGTTGCGATGATCCTCATTTACCAGAAAGCAATGAAACATTTGCTGGATGTCTGCCAGGATTGCAACTTTCTCTTTCCTGAAGCGTAGTAGGACCCCTAGGAGGGAGTTATTGAGGTCAGGCCCTGTGAGGAGCACGTCATTGAGTGAAACATCAGAGTACTGGGCACTGGAATCAAAGACCACCCTGATCTGATTGGGTTTCTGCGGGTGATAAACGCCAAATGTTGGAAGATACCAGCACTCTTCGTCTGGTTTCAGGGGCGGTGCTACCTCAGCGTGTCCATTGGTGAAGATTTTCTCCATGAACTTCACATACTGATCCTGCATTTCAGGCCTCTTCTTTAGTGTACGTTGCAGAGATGAGAACCGGTTGACAACCTGCTTCCTATTGTTTGGGAGATGCTGACGTGGTTCTTTAAAGGGCAATGGGGCGACCCAACTATTGTCTTTGTTTCTGTAGACCTGTCTGTCCATGATCTCTAAGAATAGAATATCTTCCACTGAAGGAGCAGGTTTGTTGTCATGCTTGGTGCGGTTAAACACTGTCTGTCCCAGCACCCTCTCAGGTGCTCTGTCATGTCTGTTGATGCCTTGTCTTGTTTCTTTAATGTGCATGAAGCTTGGGCAGGGTTCAAACATAGAAGGCCGGCCACTATCAAGCACATGGGTCTTGTATGTATTGACTGTTGGTCTGTGTACACTTCCCAGACAGACCTCTCCAATGACTACCCACCCTAAGTCCAGACGTTGGGCGAAGGGAGAGTTGTGTGGGCCGTTCACTTGCTGCCTGACCTTGTGAGCCCGTAGAACGTCTCTGCCAAGCAAAATTAGTATCTCTGCTTTAGGGTCCAGCTCTGGGATTTGTTGAGCGATGTGACGGAGGTGAGGCAGGTGTTTAACTGCGCTTGGGGTAGGTATCTCACTCCGATTGTTTGGGATGTCAGGACACTCGGTGAGCGGTGGGAGAGAGATGTGGATCTTTCCATCCAATGACTCCATCTGAAGTCCCTCTGCTTTCTTTCCAGATGTTTCAATGATGCCAGAGCATGTTCTGAGACGGTAAGGGAAGATTTCACTCTCCACGCCAAAATGTTCAAAGAGCTCTGGTCGAGCTAAAGAGCGGTTGCTCTGGTCATCCATTATTACGTAGGCCTTTATAGCCATGTCCTTTGACCCTTTGGGGTAGATCCTTGCGAGGCAAATTTTGGAGCAGGAGCGGCCCCACTGACCTGGACCACATATTTCTGTGCAGCTTATGTTGACCTCTGTGTGACTGAAGTCCGCCTCGTCCACTTCAGTCTTTTTAGGACGTACTTCTTCCTCCCCGCCGTTCTCTTGTGATGCTGGAGGAGCCTTTCCGGTTGACTGAGGTGATGGGCCGGGATGCATGGCCGCATCGTGTCTGGTGCTGTCACACTCGGAGCATCTTACCTCGCTCTTGCAGTCTTTGGCAAGATGAGAAGTTGCAGTGCAGCATTTGAAACATATTCCTTTCTCCATGAGAAAGGCCTTTCGGTCGTCGAGTGACTTGTTCCTGAAGGTTTTACACTTTTTGAGAGGGTGAGGTCTATTGGCGTGAAGCGGGCAGTTCTTACTTGGGTCAAATTGAGTGGTGGAGACATCGGTCTTGTTCACGTAGATGGCTTTATTGGTGTTCTTCTCATCATATTTCTTTTGTTTTGTCTGGATTGTGGAGCAGCTTTGGTACATGAAGCTCGGGTCATTTCGCTTTTTGGCTTCGCGACTCACAAAGTCACAGAAATAGTGAAATGGAGGAAAGCGACCGCTGTTTTGTTCTTTGAACCGCGTTCCAGATGTCAACCACTTCTCCTGCAGCTGATATGGGAGCTTCTCCAGAATTGGTCCGATCCCACGGGAAGTGTCCAGATATGCAAGGCCCGTGAGGTACCCATCCTCCTTGGCACCTTGGATCTCCTGTAGCAGGTCCCCAAGCTGGCGTAGCTTCAAGAAGTCTTTGACTGAAAACCTGGGAAAGTCCTCTAGCCTCTGAAAAAGGGACTTCTCCAGGATTTCAGGGGCAGCATAGCACTCACAGAGTCTCTCCCATGCTTTCATTAAAGCAAGACTGGGATTGTTAACGTGTACAGACCTGATGCGTGTCACGTGTTCTCTGGATTCCTTCCCAAGCCATCTGGTCATAAGATCCAACTCTTGGATTGCTGTCAGGCTAGCTTCTCTGGTTGCACTGATGAAGGACGAGTACCAAGCGCGATAATTTTCCGGCTTATCATCAAACTGGTACAGACCTGAGCTGACTAGGTCTCGTCGTGCCAGATACTGTGCCAGTGACTCTATTGGATTTGGTATGCTAGCTGGCTGGATGTATGGAGGGAAATGTACAGGCGTATTTGTATATACGTTAGTTGTTATAGCTTCAGGCTTAATCTGGGCTTTGCTAGAATCAGGTACATTGGGTTGAGGTAACAATGTCCTTATCTGGTTACTAGGTGCAGGTGGGTTTGCTCGAGGTGAGTACATGTTATCATCTTTCTTCTGGTTAGATTGAGACTGATGTGAGATGTCTCCCAAAGGTAGGTTTGGTCCTGATGTCGCTGTTACATAGCTGTGGAGTGGTTTGACATCAGGTGAGTGATCGACGGGCTGTGGCGATGATTGTTGTGAGGGACAGAGACTCTTTATCTCGATCTGATCCTGCACATAACCATGTGTTCGCTCCGTTTTGGCCCTTTCTGATTCTGCTCGTTCTGATTTATTTTCCACAACCTCAGATATCACAGTACTCTGCGCCATTTCCATTATTTGTGCTTCTACAGTAGCTGCTTCTGCTTCCTTTTGCAGTGATAACACTTCCAATTGTGTTTCTAGTCTGGTTGTTTCCACCTTTATTTCTGCCTCTCTGACAGCCTTTTCCATTTTTAATTTAGCCTCCTGGGCGGCGTATGAGGCTCTCACCTTGGCAGCCTCTGCTTTGGCCCGAGCCCGGGCGACACTCCCAGATGAGGTTGACGTGTTGCTCATCGTCATGGAACTCCTGCTTCTATGATGCGATGACATCTTGCCAAGTCAGAGTGAAAGTTTGCTTTTTTACTGTAACGTTCTCACTCGGGTGTAGATGACCCAAAGCTAAACGTTCAGCTAAACCTTTGTCCAGTTTCAATAAAAAATGATGACAGAGGCGTAGAGTGGCGTTTCATCAAATATATTGAGGGTTGAACGTGTAAATAAGTGGTAAAAACTGCAACAGAAACATACAGAATCAAATTAGAAGATGAACCAATGCTAATGGCTAGCTAACAGATCGTTTTTATGCTAATAAAGTTCAAACAATCAAAACAATACAAAAATAATTATCTAATATATCAAACTTAACTTACAGCATTGCTTGTACACAACTGAAATGGTGAGAAGAAGATGGAGCAGGAAAATAACGGCTGGTCTGACCGGAACCAAACCGGAAGTAACATCGCGAAACCGGAAGTAACATCGCGGTGCTTAAATCATCTCAAAACAACTAAATATGTAATTATACTGTACATACTTTGTTTCTTAACTTATTATTTGCCCGTTTACCATATATATATATATATACAAAATGTCATTTAACATATTAGAATAATTGAAAAGTTAATATAATACAAGAACACACAGGGCAACACAATTACAGGGCAACACAAATTATGTAGATTTGTGTTACGTTGTCCTTTCAGAACATCATTGTTTTAAGTTTGATTAATTGAACTGGTTGCAATCCAAATCTAGATGGCAATTTCACTGGCTTCATTTCCTTTTTAAATGTATTTATTTTCACTGTCCTCCATATTTAAAAGAACTCATGATTCCATATAACTCTCCGTACTCACTAAGACATTTTTCTTTGTTCCTAGAATTTTAAAAGAGGCTGGTAAAAGATCATTTTATTTTAAAGCTCCATCAGATTGGAATAATCTTCCCCTCTTTTTGTGTTCTATTACCTCTTTTCATTGTTTTAAGTTGGCATTATATTCTCATCTTAAAACAAATTGCCTATGTTTTTAATTTATTTATGTATTTTTTTGTCCTTTTTTTCTATTTATTTATTTTCATTTATATTTATTCATTTATTTAATTTCTTTTTTTTGTATTTTTTTCTTTTTTTTCTTTTCTCTCTGTTATGTTATATTTATCTCATTGTTTTGATTATTCAATTAGCCTACTTTGTAACTAGACCAGGGGTCGGCAACCCAAAATGTTGAAAGAGCCATATTGGAGCAAAAACACAAAAAAACAAATATGTCTGGAGCCGCAAAAAATGAAAAGTCTCGTATAAGCCTTAGAATGAAGACAACACATGCTGCATGTTTCTATATTAGTTATAACTGGGGGAAGATTTTTTTTTCATTTTGCACTTCGAGAAAAAAGCCTAAATGTCGAGAAAAAAGTCAAAATTTCGAGAAAAAAGTCGAAATGTTGAGAAAAAAGTCAAAATGTCGAGATTAATGTTGAAGTACAATTTTGAGAAACAAGTCGAAATGTCGAGAAAAAAGTCAATTTCATGAATAAAGTCGAAATGTCGAGAAAAAAGTCAAAATTTCGTGAAAAAAGTCGAAATGTTGAGATTAATGTTGAAGTACAAAAAAAGGAAAGAAAAAAAGAGAAAAAGAAGAAATAAAGGAAAAAGAAAAAAAAGAAAAAAGGAAAAAAAAAGGTCAAACATTTCTGAAAAAGCTCCAGGAGCCACTAGGGTGGCGCTAAAGAGCTGCATGCGGCTCTAGAGCCGCGGGTTGCCGACCCCTGAACTAGACTTATGTGGGTAGGGGTGAGCAAGATGTCTGTGTTTGTTTTATGTCATTATGTCTGTACTGTAATGTGATATATTGTAAAGTTGTATGTTTTATGGGACCCCCTTGAAAATGAGATGTTACATCTCAAGGGGCTATCTAATAGCTAATAAGCTATAATAATAATAGCTAATAAATTCTAAATTCTAACTATAAATTATACTTTTAACGATAGTATCGTCACTTTGGATTGTTTAAATCAATGTTCTTGTCTGTCACTAAACTGTGTGCGCTGACGTGACTTCGGGCGCGCTTGTAGATCAAGAAAAGCTGCAACTGGATCTGTGTTGAATTACCTCCACGGAAGAGTTCTTTAATCTTCCCCGTGGCGTCTGTGCAGCTCACTCATCGAGGCCACACTTCCTGTCAATCAGCCTGGTGCAACAGCTCGTTAGGGTCTGCAACCCTGCAGTCCAACCGCACACCAGCTTACACACTTTACAAGGTGATTCCAGGTTTTCATCACGACCGAATCTCCACGATAAAAGTGTCTCGACAACTTCATCGGCTCTCTGAGGTGTGTTTTACAAAGTCAAAATGTTAATTTGGTTGAAGAATACAAGAGTAAGGTGACACATCCTTTTTTCTCTATGAAATAGGAGCTGTTGAATGACCATCCTCCCTTCCTTCTTTTTTCCCTTCCTTCCTTCTTTCCTCCCTTCCTTCCTTCTTTCCTCCCTTCCTTCCTTCCTTCCTTCCTTCCTTCCTCCCTTCCTTCTTTTCACCCTTCCTTCTTTCCTTCTTTTCTTTCTTCCATCCTTCCTTCTTTCCTCCCTTCTTCCCTTCCTCCCTCCTTGACCCAAAGACAGCACAATGGTTAAAGGTAAGAGTCTACATTTGGGCAAAACATAAATCTTGAAAAAGAGATCTTGTATGTTTTAGGCCACCTAAGCCATCAAACTTAACTATTACTATATATATATATATATATATATATATATATATATATATATATATATATATATATATATTATATATATATATATATATATAACTATAACTGTATCAAAAAGGACGTTTTCAGCTTAATCTTAACCTTGTACTGTCTTTGGGTCAAAATGACCTAATTCTCCTGTCCTTCTTTCCTCCTGCTCTCTCCTTCCTTCCTTCCTTCCTTCCTTCCTTCCTTCCTTCCTTCCTTCCTTCCTTCCTTCCTTCCTTCCTTCCTTCCTTCCTTCCTTCCTTCCTTCCTTCCTTCCTTATTTACTCCTTTCCTTCCTTCCTTCCTTCTTTTCTCCCCTCGTACATTCTTTCCTTGTTTTTCTCCAACCAACCACACAAAAAACCACAAACCAACAACCAACAACCAACCTTCCAACAACCTTCCTTCCTTCCAACCTTCCTTCCAACCTTCCAACCTTCCTTCCAACCTTCCAACCTTCTCCAATCCTTCCTTCCCTTCCTTCCTTCCTCCTTCCTTCCTTCCTTCCTTCCTTCCTTCCTTCCTTCAACCTCCTCCAACCTTCCTCCATCCTTCCTTCCTTCCTTCCTCCTTCTTCCATTCTTTCCTTCCTTCCTTCCTTCCTTCCTTCCTTATTTCTCCATTCCTTCCTTCCTTCTTTTCTCCTTTCCTTCTTTTTTCCCTTCCTTTCTTCTTCCCTTCCTTCTTTTCTCCATTCCTTCCTTCCTTCCTTCCTTCCTTCCTTCTTCCATTCTTTCCTTCCTTCCTTCTTCCATTCTTTCCTTCCTTCCTTCCTTCCTTCCTTCCTTCCTTCCTTCCTTCCTTCCTTCCTTCCTTCCTTCCTTCCTTCCTTCCTTCCTTCCTTCCTTCCCTCCTTCCTTCCTTCCTTCCTTCCTTCTTTTTCCCCTTCCTTTCTTCTTCCCTTCCTTCTTTTCTCCCTTCCTTCCTTCTTTTTTCCCTTCCTTCCTTCCTTCCTTCCTTCCTTCCTTCCTTCCTTCCTTCCTTCCTTCCTTCCTTCCTTCCTTCCTTCCTTCCTTCCTCCCTCCTTTCCTTCCTTCCTTCTTTTCTCCATTCCTTCCTTTCTTCCTTCCTTCCTTCCTTCCTTCCTTCTTTTTCCCCTTCCTTCCTTCTTTTCTCCCTTCCTTCCTTCCTTCCTTCCTTCCTTCCTTCCTTCCTTCCTTCCTTCTTTTCTCCCTTCTTTTCTCCCTTCCTTCCTTCTTTTCTCCCTTCCTTCCTTCCTTCCTTCCTTCCTTCTTTTTCCCCTTCCTTCCTTCTTTTCTCCCTTCCTTCCTTCCTTCCTTCCTTCCTTCCTTCCTTCCTTCCTTCCTTCCTTCCTTCCTTCCTTCTTTTCTCCCTTCCTTCCTTCCTTCCTTCCTTCCTTCCTTCTTTTTCCCCTTCCTTCCTTCTTTTCTCCCTTCCTTCCTTCCTTCCTTCCTTCCTTCTTTTCTCCCTTCCTTCTTTTCTCCCTTCCTTCCTTCCTTCCTTCCTTCCTTCTTTTCTCCCTTCCTTCCTTCTTTCCTCCCTCTTTTCCTTCCTTCCTTCTTTTCTCCCTTCCTTCCTTCCTTCCTTCCTTCCTTCCTTCCTTCCTTCTTTTCTCCCTTCCTTCCTTCTTTTCTCCCTTCCTTCCTCCTTTCCTTCCTTCCTTCTTTTCTCCATTCCTTCCTTCCTTCTTTTTTCCCTTCCTTCCTTCCTTCCTTCTTTCTTCCATTCTTTCCTTCCTTCCTTCCTTCCTTCTTTTCTCCATTCCTTCCTTCCTTCCTTCCTTCCTTCCTTCCTTCCTTCCTTCCTTCTTTTCTCCCTTCCTTCCTTCCTTCCTCCCTCTTTTCCTTCCTTCCTTCCTTCCTTCCTTCTTTTCTCCATTCCTTCCTTCCTTCCTTCTTTTCTCCTCTTCCTTCCTTCTTTTTTCCCTTCCTTCCTTCTTTCCTTCCTTCCTTCTTTCCTTCCTTCCATTTTACTCTAAGACAAAGACAGCTCTGCGAGCTTGTAGTCCTTGCGTTTCCACAGACATGAATCAGCGATGGCCGGATGAGGGAGGCAGGTTCAGGTTGTAATTTCCATCAGTGATGATCTGTGACATGCAATACAGGCTGTATGAAGACGGAGCGTCGCTTCATGACATGGACAGATTAGATTAGCATCAGCACTTAACAAATGAAGAACATCCTTCATACTAATCTTCTGTCTGTCAGACGCGAGCGAGGCAGGGGACACGCCGGTCCCTTTACTCCAGATCAGCGTACTAATTACACATCTACTCCTGTTTTTCTTTTTTGTGTGTGTGTCTGTTTTTAAATCAAAGTTTCAAGACCAGCGTTGGCGTAAATAACCCCAATGAACAGGAAGTTTTGAGAAGAGTCACTCACATGGCTGCTTTCATGACTTTCCACTTTCGATAACTAATTAAAAGCATTTTGCTGCAGAGCAAATCAATCACAGCGCTTCACAAATCACAAAATTCATGCAAAATCATTCACAGAAAAATGAAGTGGCAAACATCTAACACTCCTCTCTTCACTCTAGGCGAGTGCTCACCTTCCGTCCTTCCCTCCTCTAGAGACCTTCACTAACTTTTTGTCTTCCACTGCCACTCGGTGTTTAAATCTGCCCTGTGTGTGTGTGTGTGTGTGTGTGTGTGTGTGTGTGTGTGTGTGTGTGTGTGTGTGTGTGTGTGTGTGTGTGTGTGTGTGTGTGTGTGTGTGTGTGTGTGTGTGTGTGTGTGTGTGTGTGTGTGCGTGTGTGTGTGCATGCGTGCATGTGTGTGCGTGTGCGTGTGTCAGTTAGGTGCTCTGTGGATTTCCACTGTTTCTGGTAAATCCGCTGCTGTTCTGATTCCGTATCAATGATACAACCTCGGCCTGCCCTGTGCGAAATGGCTAGGGGGCGCCCAACATTTTTGGATTTTTCGGGTCGGATCGGGTGTCTATATGTGCAATTTTAACTCTCCAATTAGCAAAATACTGGATACCTTCCCCTGCCTCATCATCATCTGGGTTTGCCTCGACGCGGGGCCCCACAGCTGCTTGAAACCCGGTCGGATCGGTGATTTTTGTAACAAATTTATCAAACAAGCCTTTCAGAGAGGCATTAAACTCTTCAATTTTCTTTAGTTTTTTTCTTTTTTCATCCCCTGATGGAAATTTCCTGAATCTGTCTCGTTCTCTCGACATTGTGTGACAGTTTGTTCCAACTCCACCGTCTGGATCAGAGCAGCTTGTGTCTGCGCTTGGTCTGATCAGTTGTATTGAACAACAGACACGCGCATCATTGCACATATATTTATTGATATGCACAGACTAGTACACATTTAGGTCTGTAATGGAACGTTACTGTTGATATTTATAAGGGAAAAAAGGAAAAAAAACGGAAAACGGCCCATAGCGCGAGGCCCCTTGGGGCGCGAGGCCAGGTGCGGTCGCACGGATCGCACACCCCTTGCGGCGGCCCTGAAGCCTGCATTTCTTTGTGTTTTTTGCAGTTTGAGAATTTTCCTCTGTGGAGTAATTTTTGTTGATACTTTGCATTAAAAGATTGTTTTATTTTGAACTGGTCTCCAGTCGTGCATTTGGGTACAGATCTTAGTTCTGCCGTGACAGTGACTAAAACTAATAAAAACTAAAATGATAGCTTGACCC
>NC_084592.1:42413183-42563572 GCF_033807715.1 Cololabis saira | reverse complement strand
TGTGCGGATGGGTCTGCGGCCCGCACCACCAACACTTTGAGGACTGCTTTAATTACCGACTCTTGGCTGACCTTGCTGTGTGAACTTAGCTTTAGAGCATCAATTATGGCTCGTCAATTTCTATGTTAATGAACACTAGAGGCACGGGGAGGTAAAGGGATGAGACAACTGTTCCAAAAAGGACTTTGTTGGCAAGAAGATTGTTAAGGAACCTTGAATATACTGGTGGTCTCAGCCACTGCACTTGTGTCAAAGGTATCGTCCTTTCAGAGGTTATGCCAACACGCCTGCCCTTCATCAGACGGAAATGTCCTTTACATCTATTTCCTTTTCCATTTCATGTATTCCACATTAATTTAAATGTAGTTTGGGTTCCCGTAGTTTGAGCAGCTTCCTCATATAGCTGTCAGCCTTGTGGAGCCAGCTGCCACCCAGCAGGAGCAGCTCCAGGCATTAAACTTTGCAATAATCTTAGTCTAGACTCCCTGTGCAGCAAAATATTATTTATATAAAATGCCCCTTCCCAAATGAAGGCCGGGTCAAACATTGTTTTTCTGCTGGCCAAAAAAATATCCTACCGTATGCAAATATAGCCTAAACGCAAACCTTAAATGAATTGAAAAGTGTGTGACTATTTATTTAACCCTTGTGCTGTCCTTTGGGTAAAGGAAGGAGGAAGGGAAGAAGGAAGGAAGGAAGGAAGGAAGGAAGGAAGGAAGGAAGGAAGGAAGGAAGGAAGGAAGGAAGGAAGGAAGGAAGGAGGAAGGAAGGAAGGAAGGAAGGAAGGAAGGAAGGAAGGAAGGAAAAAGGAAAGGAGGAAAACAAGGAAAGAAGGAAGGAAGGAGAAAAGAGGAAGGGAAGAAGGAAGGAGAGAGCAGGAGGAAAGAAGGAAGGAAAAGAAGGAAGGAAGGAAGGAATGAAAGAAAAAGGAAGGGAGAAAACAAGGAAAGAGAAGGAAGGAAGGGAGAAAAGAGGAAGGAAGGAAGGAAGGAAGGAAGGAAGGAAGGAAGGAAGGAAGGAAGGAAGGAAGGAAGGAAGGAAAGGAAGGAAGGAAGGAAGGAAGGAAAGAAAAAGGAAGGGAGAAAACAAGGAAAGAAGGAAGGGAAAGAAGGAAGGAAGGAAGGAGGAAGGAAGGAAGGAAGGAAGAAGGAAGGAAGGAAGGAAGGAAGGAAGGAAGGAAGGAAGGAAGGAAGGAAGGAAGGAAGGAAGGGAGAAAACAAGGAAAGAAGGAAGGAAGGAAGGAAGGAAGGAAGGAAGGAAGGAAGGGAGAAAACAAGGAAGAAGGAAGGAAGGGAGAAAAGAGGAAGGAGAAGAAAGGAGAGAGCAGGAGGAAGGAAGGAAGGAAGGAAGGAAGGAAGGAAGGAAGAAAGAAGAAGAAGGAAAGAAGAAAGAAAGAAAGAAGAAAGAAAGAAAGAAAGAAAGAAAGAAAGAAAGAAAGAAAAGAAAGAAAGAAAGAAAAGAAAGAAAGAAAGAAAGAAAGAAAGGAAGGAGGAAGGAAGGAAGGAAGGAAGGAAGGAAGGAAGGAAGGAAGGAAGGAAGGGAGAAAACAAGGAAAGAAGGAAGGAAGGGAGAAAACAAGAAAGAAGGAAGGAAGGGAGAAAAGAGGAAGGAAGAAGGAAGGAAGGGAGAAAAGAGGAAGGGAAGAAGAAAGGAGAGAGCAGAGGAAAGAAGGAGAATTGGGGTCATTTTGACCCGAAGACAGTACAAAGGTTAATTTCAGAGTGACCTCACACGTGTTATGAAGTTGAGCAGCTTGTGCATCCAAGAGAGAAGCAAAAACTAAAGGAGGGGAAAAGCGGTGAACTTGTATCCTCTAGCTCTTCGATTACCTCTTTTCCCCTCCTTTTTTTGCCTCTCTCTTTTCTCTTAGCTTGGATACTTTACGAGTGTGCCAGACACCAGCTAATCGCGGTGATTATACGAGTGATGGGAAAAGAGATGTATCAGATCATAGTTGACCACAAGAAGTCGTTCGCGGCTAGCGCTGGCTGGCTAGATTGAAGACGCACAATAAGATTTGGGTTGATAATAAACGCTTGTTGATTTGATAAATTTAAGCAAATAAACGCCCGGGCCTTTATTTGGTGTTTTACGGTATACTAATTTAACCAGGATCTTTGTGTGATTGTATGGACAAACTATGGGTGATGTTAGGAGTGCACTGAAGGAAGATTATGAAAGCTGGCACCAAAAAAACAAAACAGAAAAAAAACACATTAAACCATCCATTTTGATCCTCCATAGACTTTCTGATGAATATGCGACATATCATCATTCAGACATCTTCAAAATGTTATCTGATAAAGTTGAATTTGTTTCAGTTTCAGAGACGGAAAGTAACTCGGTTTCTGAAACCAGCTCACCTTAATGTTACTTAACCCCGACCAAAGGGGTTAAGTAACATTGCTTGGTGAAACTGGACCCCTGGTCCCCAGACAACAGGTTATAACAGTAGTATTTCTTCAGAAGCTAAAGTGTGATGGACAAAAATAAATAAATAAATAAATAAATAAAGTGTAGTAGAGACAAAACACAGGAAAACATAAGGCAAACTGGCAGAGGAAAGGTACAACTACTCATGGTGGGTGATGAGTAGAGCTGGGTTAAAAAAATCGATTAATCGATTTGAATCGATTTTCCTTTGGAATGATCCGATATCGATTCATAAAGTCCTCAAATCGATCATAAATGTATTTTCTACCGTGTGTAATGCAGCCGGCAGTTTAAAGCCAGGTAGTCTCGCGTGACCAGCAATCTCACGAGATCTCGTGACCAGGTAAAGAGCGTTGTTCGACATCATGGCGGGAGAACTGAAGGCAACAAAGTTGAAAGTAGATGTTTGGATGCATTTTGATTAAAAAAACACAAAGCCAGCAATGAACTGGACAACCCTTACCCTAACCCTAACCGTAACTGGACAACCCTAACCCTAACCCTAACCCTAACCCTAACTGGACAACCCTAACCCTACCCTAACCTTAACTGCTTTGGGCTCAAGTCTTAATGTAAACATTCATATTTTTGTACCAAGTACCAAGTTAGTTCGTTTCTACAATTTACAGCATTAGTTCTCTGAGAATCGAATCAAATTGATTTTGGAAATCTGAATAGATACCCAGCTCTAGTGATGAGACACCAGCATGAACGAATCAGGACTGAGGTGAACAAAGGAAGTTCAACAAGAAATACACAAAAGAAGAAATGTTTCATAGTAGAGAAAGAAGCTTCATCATTGAAAAAAAACTACAGCTTTAATTTTGATTCAGAGGAAAACTGAATATTTGGAAAGCTCTGCGGTGGATTAGTGAAGTGACAGCATCAGTAGTTCCATCCATCACTCCCCAAATACACATATCAAGTGTAAGATACTGGACCATACAGTGTCCCTCGTGCACTCCTTTTGTTGTGAATGAGAACTTACGGGGATGTTTTACATTTACCAAGAAAACAAAACAAAAACGGTGTATAAATTAGTGTGTATGGTTTTAGATTTCAGTTTTCCTCAAAAGTGTTTTTCCCTGGTGAATTAGAAAAGAACAGCTTGTTCTCAACGAGTTCAAGACAATTCCTCAGGAGATTCTTAAAGTATAACATATAACAGCCACAAATGAGTATTTACTGAAACACAATTATTAATCCTTTTCTTTTTATGTTTGCTTGTCTTTGTTCACCTCTGAGTCACATCACACGAACATCACAGCAATCACCAAACTACACACACTGCACCTTCACTGTCTTGTACTTTCATGTTTCACATCGATAACTTTAGTCCTGTCAGAACCAGTTCTATCAAACGTAACTGAAAATGAAGACGGATGTGCAAAAACCAAGTCTTAGTATCACTTAAACTGAGCATGTCCTTCCGAGAAGCCTGTACAAAGACTAGCATGAACGCTCAGGCCTTTGATTCAAAGGAAAATAAATGATTTGTGACCACCAATATTGTATCTGGTTTGGGATGATTAATTATATCTATTTATTTCTTGCATCATGGCTCCACATGGGAAAGAATACCTGGAGAATTGAGGACATAAAAATCATTGCAACACTTCACATAAAAGCATTTAGGAAGATCAACAACCTCCTTAACATCAATCTGGAAACAAAGAACACGCCACGGCACCACGAAGCCGAGCTGCAGCACCTGAACCGACACCACACTATTTACAAAGTCTGACACTCGGGGACGGGAGTCAGACTTGGCACAGAGCTGATATTTGAGTTCCTTTGACAGCTGAGTGTTTCAAGGACACGAGTGTTGACATGAAACACCTCTTAATAAAAAGAAAAAAACACTTTTTGCTTTAACCATGTTTATGTAATGTGCCGGTGAGATTTCTCTCCCCTCTCTCAGTGTCCATTGTTACTCTACCGTTAACCACATTCCTTTGAACAGAAGATCCGGTCCTGCACCAGTCTTCGTATGAAAAAAGGTGAGTCCTGCAGATCATTCCCATGCAGCCAGCCATTTACATTTAATAACTTTTATTTTTAGGCTCTTTCATCCTGCTTTTTTAGGGCCCGAGCACTACAGTGCGAAAGCCCTATTGTATCTGTAGGAATTGTTTTTCACGTTTTTATTTTTCCGACGAAATGAGGGCCTTTTTGCCCCCCTAAACGTGCCCCAAAAGTCACCAAATTTTGCACGCAAGCCAGGCCTGGCGAAAAATGGGATATTTCATGGTTTGCATTAATCGGCGTTGCCTAATGGCTCAACAGCGCCCCCTAGAAAAATTTGTGCCTCAAGCCCCATAATACGGTTTGACGTACATGCACGAAAATCAGTACACACCTGTATCATGTCGCAACTTAAAGAAAAGTCTCTTGGCGCCATGGCCGAAAACGAACAGGAAGTCAGTCATTTTGAATTAATCGTGTAATTTTGGCGCAATTTATGCCATTTCTTCGGCTGCTTCCTCGCCGAACCGTAACGTGCACCCAGGTGTGTTATACATCAAAATGTGCGTCTTGATCCTGCAACGATATGCATTACTTTTCTCAGTCAAAAGCGTTACCGTAGCGACAATAGACGCCAAAAAGCGCACCCCCCCCTTTATCTGATTGGTCCATATTTGATAGTTCCTACTTTCTGCCATAACTTTTGAATGGTTTGACATAAAGAGTCGTGGGTGGTGTCATCGGACATGGTTTTGAGTCCTTGACCATAATTGGTGCAAATTAGCCCCGCCCCTTCTTCTGATTGGTCAATATGTGATAGTTCCTGTTTTCTGCCATAACTTTTGAACTGTTTGACATAAATAGTCATGGGTGGTGTCATCGGACATGGTTTTGAGTCCTTGACCATAATTGGTGCAAATTAGCCCCGCCCCTTCTTCTGATTGGTCGATATGTGATAGTTCCTGTTTTCTTCCATAACCTTTGAATGGTTTGACATAAACAGTCATGGGTGGTGTCATTGGACTTAGTTTTTAGTCCTTGGCTTTTATTGGTGAAAATTGCACGCGCGAGGGCCCGTTCATCACTGCTTGCAGCTTTAATGTTCCTTTTGTTTTTCTTCTTCTGTTCGAGTGCTCGTGTCACTCGAGCTTATTAAGAAGGTTCTTGCACAGATTTGAATAACCAGGAGAATTATTACCTTTTTTCAGCCCAAAAAAAGAAGGTGATGTCTTTTGGACATTGGAAAAATAGTTCATTCAGATTGTCCATCCAAACTAGAGGAAAACTGCCCGAGCTGTGTTGCAGTGTTTTGCACCTTGGTCTCTACCTCCTCGAGAAAGTTTCCGTTATTTAGGTGTTAGTGCCACTTCCTCTTTGGGTTTGGTCCTTGTCAATACGAGTCTCCAGGTTCTTCCATGATGTCACTGCCCACAATGTTCTGGGTGCTCGTTTATAAAACTCTGTGTTGGAATCTTACTAAAAGTTTTAAGAAGCCTTAAAGGAGCTGTATGTAAGAGCAATAATAAAACAAATCATAAAATGACCCCGATATGTCAACAGACATTTAAAAATCATGTTCATTTCAAATACTTATGTCACTGACAACAGCACTCAAGCCAGGATATTCCAGTTTAAAAAGAGGAGTTGCAGCCCTCAACTGATGTTTATGTTGTCATTTTTTGTTTTGGCCTGAAGCTCCACCCTCCACCTATCTCCCAATCACCAAGTCAGTATTGTTTCGGCATCCGGGTTGCCAGCTCGGCTCTAATTATGGCAGCCATGGCAGCCTACGTTCCTGCTGCATTCTGCAGCCTACCTGGCAACCTCTGGTCGGGGGGAGGAGGGGGAGGAGGGGGAGGGTACACGCCGCTCAACAATATTTTGAAAGTGACTGCAGTACCAGTTTTGGACATTTCTTACATACGGCTCCTTTAAATGGTGTGCAGCAAAAAATAAATAAAAATCAGAATTGTAAAACTATCTTTTATAAATCTAAGGCCACCTGGAAGTAAAATACCTTTGAGAATGTTTTTTACGCTGAGTCATGGCACCGGAGGAGATGAGGAAGCAAAACTTCCCGGATACTGAAGAGCCATTCACTCGTGGGTAAATGGCCGGGACGAATATTTCACTTGGGAAGGGGGGTGGGTAACAGCAGCCCTGAGACATCTAAACACCTCCGCTGGTTCTTCAGGAGGCTGATGGGTCGTTCCACAATGGCACATGCATAATTTTGGGCCCCCTTAAAGCTCACGGCTTCTGGGCTCGGCAGGTTTAAGACGGGGGTGAGGAGCCAGGGTGTCAGGAAACCCCCCCCACGACCCGTCAGTAAGTACACCAGGAGCACCCCCCCCATCAATAACTATACCAGGTGGACCTGATGAAGTGGTTGGTGAGGGAATAAACACACTCACAGATGAGCTGATGAGCTACAGGTGCTGACAATCAAAACAGAGCAGCCCAACAGACGAAGGGACGCTAGAAAACAAGCTAAACACAAAACATGAGTCCAAACACCCAAACTACACAGAACTGGTCCAGCCATAAAGTCCTATGGCACTAAATCTCTGTAAAATGTCACGATTGGTGTTTTATGAAAACGTATGTCGCAGCGGGGGGTGAGATCTGAAAAGCGCTTAGCTTTGATAAGGATAAAACATCAGACAGTTCAGCTAAACGTCTGCTTCAAAGATGCTATTTTGATGGAGACAGCTCGTTGCCATGGGAGGTGACGAGGACATCCACAGGGTTTAATTTTTAATGAATCCACAGTTTTGTTTCCTCTGCTGGCGCAGATGTGGACGCCAGATGAATGTGGGGAAGTGGCTTCATTCCTACCATTACAAGAAGGTTGCCATGGCAACCGCTCGCCGTTTGTTTGGAATCCCTAAAACGTGCAGATTTCATGAAGGTGTGTATCATTTAGCACGCTGTTTACACATCTGCTGGTTGTGTGTTGTGAACTTTGAATGAGAAAGTGTTCACTTTTAGCTCGGGCCGAAGCATTCCCGTCCCGTTGAGAATGACACCGACTGATTCCGAAGGAAAGAGCAGTCAAAACGTTGTTGTCTTCACATTCACTAGATCTCACTAGATCAGGGGTCGGCAACCCGCGGCTCTAGAGCCGCATGTGGCTCTTTAGCGCCGCCCTAGTGGCTCCTGGAGCTTTTTCAAAAATGTTTGACCTTTTTTTTCCTTTTTTTCATTCTTTTTTTCTCTTTTTTTCTTTTTTTCTCTTCTTTTTTCTTTTTTTATTCTTTTTTTCCTTTTTTCTCTTTTTTCTTACTTTTTCTTTTCCTTTTTAATCTCGACATTTCGACTTTTATATCTCGATATTTCGACTTTTTTCTCAACAATTCGACTTTTTTCTCAACATTTCGACTTTTTTCTCGACATTTCGACTTTTTTCTCGAAATTTTGACTATTTCCTCGACATTTCGACTTTTTTCTCAACATTTCAACTTTTTTCTTGAAATTTTGACTTTTTTCTCAACATTTCGACTTTTTCTCGACATTTCAACTTTTTTCTCAAGAGTTCGACTTTTTTCTCAAAATTTTGACTATTTCCGCGACATTTCAACTTTTTTCTTGAAATTTTGCCTTTCGCCATTTGCCTTCATTCTCAGGCTTATACAAGACTTCATTTTTTGCGGCTCCAGACATATTTGTTTTTTGTGTTTTTGGTCCAATATGGCTCTTTCAACATTTTGGGTTGCCGACCCCTGCACTAGATCTTTACGGCACCTCCATCCACATGAGACCAGATGATGGGAGAGGATTTGGAGGATTGATGCTCCGGTCGGCTTGAGAGACGTGTAAAACCAACGGCAGGTAAACACATTGCGACCAAGCGATTTCATGAGATGTTGTTTCATTCAAAGTTTCCTGTGCTGTTCATATAAACACAAAACTGTAATTAAATACAGACACATGCAGATTCACCATAACATTAAATCAAATGCAAAATACAAATAGTTTACAAAACTGTACATTAACAGGAGGAAGAACTGCTGATCACCAGATTCTGTCACCTTGGTGCAACGGACTCTCGGTTATTCGAGTCGAGACCTGGAGAGACCCAGAGACCCGAGACTGAAACCAAGACACAAAAAAGTGGTCTGGAGACCAAGACCGGTCTCCACAACTACAAGTTTACGGTCTACTGTATTTTATTATGCCCTGCCTCCAAAAATACTTTTCCCGGTCAAACGGTTGGTCAGATCCATAAATAAGAATCTGATCCTTCTCTTAACGTGCGAGTCACTAGGCAAGAAGTGGAGCAGGCAACTGTGTTACGTCGTCACGTTAATATTCATCAAAAGAATAGCTTGTGTACCGACGATGAGGAAGATGAAGGGGAAGTTGTATAGAATAACTTTGTCTGAACTTTAAGGAATTATGTAACTGGAAACCAACACCATCAGAAGGGGGTCATTGATTCACTTCTTTTCAGTTCAGGGACGGCCTTTCATTTGGTTTTCTGAGAAACTTCTATTTACCTTCTTATTTTCCTGGCTGCCAACATTCCAGTCGATTCATCTTCATTTATTGAGCACTGATGAGACACAAAACTCTGGGTTCTAGGACATTTTAGAGAATAAATATTAAAATGTGATACGAAAGACGTCCAGCGAAGGAGACTGGGTGTTCTCAGGGGGGTTCGGCAGCTTGACCTCTTCTTCAGTCAGAGTCAATCATTTTGCTCATCAAACAACAACTCTGTGTACATGCACATGGCCATTTTCAATATTTCGTTTTTCTAGGATCCAAAATGATTATTGATGGCTCCAATCAATGTTCAAAGCTTTAATTATGGGCATGCCAAGTAGTGGAATGACCATATTGCAATTGTCCAAAATTGCCCAAAGGGCAATGTTGCTAGCATTTTGTCTAAGAAGCTAAAGTTGCAAAAATCCCCCTGCACGGCCGCGGGTGTACAGCATGACCCCGCTCTGATATGGAAAAAAAAACACGCCCGAAAAAACAAGGAAAAACATGAAAATGAAGGCAATATAATATACAGAAAAGGTTTCCCTTTTCTTCTTCTTATTCCACACGCTTTTTTCGTCCTTTAATGCGGCCCGGACGGTAATGTGCACCCTTGCATGGCATACATCGTTAGATGTGTCTCCTTCATGCCTCGAAGGGCATTACTTTTCTCTGTCAAAAGTGTTACCGTAGCAATGCTAGCGGCTAGCAAGCAAAAAAAAAGGGCAAAAATTCCGTACCTTTTTACTTTGCCATACTTCGTAGAGACATCGTTCAAATTTTGAAACACTCGGCATGATTGGAACTACAACCTCATTATGCCAATTATTACAGTTTTTGCAATATTTAACCTTCAATTTAAAAAAAAATTCTATTTGACTTTAGACGCTTGTTGCTACTCAACAGGTTATCGTAGAGACATCGTACAAATGTTCCCCGACTCAGCACGCTCTGAACTTCAACATATTCAAATTTCATGAAGCTGTGATTTAAGGTAATTTTATGTCAAAATTCATTCCAAATGGCCCCATCCCCAAAGGTTTATTAACAACCTTTAATGGTTTATTAACAACCCTAAACCACTTGTAACAAGTACACTACCCAGTTTTTTTTCTTAGGCTAGATTCAGAAGGCCCAGGGGCCTCATTTAAAATGGAGTGCGTAGGATTCATACTAAAAGTGCACGTACGCTCAAAAGCCGAAAATGCCGTGCGCAAAAAAAAATCCGGATCAATAAAACCATGTGCACGCAGACTTCCACGCAGTCCAGCTGGAAGGTTGCGTAGCTGAATCCGCCCCTTTACACGCCCAGAAATGCATATGGATGAGCCTGCTGAGCATGCGCAGTGGCTTTCTGCAGCCTGTTTGGCGCAGATCCATGGTTTGGCGTCAGAATGAATGAGAAGTAGCAGCCACCGTGACACTGACTTTCACGGAGACCTAGATGTTGTAGATGATGTGGAGGACAGGAAAACCACATTATTTGGTGGTCACAGTAAAAGTTAGAATAAGTATATAAATAGTATACAATAAAATAAAGTGAGTGAGTGGCAGCACGCCGTTGCTGCGCTAAACGCCGTGAGTTCCCCAGCACAACAGGGGGACACACGTCCCCCCGTCTTTTCAAAACCATGTTTTTTTTCCCCTTACTTTTTACAGTTTAAAAACTAACGGTAGGATCAGCCTTAAATTGCAAATTATCAAGACACTGTATGAAAGCGATACGAAAACGGCCCCGCAGCTCCGCTTCACCCCCCGCTCCCCCTCCTCCCCTCCCGTCTCCCCTCAGAGCTGCTCAGGGCGGGTTTATGGTTCCGCGTCACCGACGCAGAGCCTACGCCGTAGGTGCGCGTCGCCGCGTACACTACGCCGTAGGCTCTGCGTCGTTTTAACGCGGGACCCTAATTTAGGCACCATATACAAGCAGCACGTAAAGGTTTCACGCGCGCGTAAAACTCATATATATGAAAAAAAATCTGTGTCCCTTTAGGGAAGAAATGAGGGGCTCCGTGGGGCTCCCTAAACGCAGCCCCTCATTTGTTCTGTCCTAAAGCGGTGGGTGAAGAAGAGGCTGCAGCAGCAGCAGCAGAGTCCTGACTGACAGCTTCAGAGCCGGCTGATCGTGTCCGTCTGTGTGTGAAGCTGTCACAGCTTCACACACAGACGGACACGATCAGCGCTATATTATTTTATTTTATTATTTTATTATTTTAAGCCTGACATATGTTGTGATATGTGATGACATTATTAAGAGTATGACATGAATCTGGCTTCATTTCACCACCTCACAGCCTGCCTCGCCAGTTCCCCGTGTCTTAAGTAAATTCTTACGGGAGGGTCCGAGTTGCCGTAAAGATACGCAGATTTTTCGGTTAGTTTTTTCTTTTTAGATCCGAGGATTTGCGTAGAAGGTGGCTTCCGCAACTTTCAGGCGCTTTTTCTGCGCAAGCAAGCTTTATAGATGAGGCCCCAGGTCAACTCGGGAGTGGAGAAAAAGACACTGAATGCAGCACTAGATTTAGTACACCAAAATTTATATAAATGAAAAATAGAAAACACAAATGGCCATTCACAACAATGCATTCACAATATATACAGTTCCCCTCATTAATGTTTGCAGCACCTAGTTCCATCAATTTCCATAAAGGAAAAATTCACTCTCGCTTGTACTAGTAAGGCTTGTCTTGCACACAGGCAACGACCCAATAATTGAATGTCCAACGGGGGAAAAAAAAATAGGAGTCCGTGTTAGGGGATGAGTATGTAAAAAAAATGAAAGTTAGGGGTCACTGCCTGACACATGGCTTATACAGGTGTTGACGGAAGTATCGGCGTGACGCAATGACGTCAGGCACACGTACCAAAATAAAAGTCTTTCAAAATAAAAGTGTTTTCCAATCGGGTTACATACTTCTTGGCCATTATTAATCACCCTAAACCACACAACCCCAAAGCAGAGGGTGTGGTTTATTAACAACCCTAAACTAAACCCCCTGCGGGGAGCACAGGAATGAATGTAATACAACCATAAACACCTCACACTGACATAGAACCACCCCGAACACAAACACTACAGCCCCAAACCAAAGCAGCGAGATGGGACAAATGGGCAGTAGGGCATGTCCATATCAAAATTTCCTGAAATCTTCTAGTTTCTTTTATAATTGATCAAACCGATTTGATTCTACTAGTATCTTGACTGGTAGCAATCAAGCGTGTATTTATAGTTTCATATTTACCGTGAGATTCAGTTTCAGCAGGTCAGAGTAGAGAAAGTGCGATCCAAGAAGAAGAAGAAGAAGAAGTGCACACATTTGTGAAAAAAATAGCAAAGGATGCCAAATGAAAATGGGATGCCCTTCAAGAAAATATAAATAACATAAGCAGCACGGACCAAGCTAAGGGAGGTGATGCAGTTAAACTAATGCAACGTGCATGAATATAATTTGTGCAAAGTATTGCAGTATTTCACAGATTAAGACGTTTCCAGTAGTGGAAAAACACCTACAGCGTTCTTAGCTGCTGTTACTCGCTGCAGGAGAGCCGTTCAGAGCGGCCGTTATAGATGCTCTGTGAATGAGAAGTCTGTCGTGTGTAAATGTGGATTTGAGTGGGTTTGCATCAACTTCTGCAGCTATTCCAACAAGAACCAGCATCATCAGATTTTATTTAAGGCCTACACTTGGATCTGAGTTTCAGGATACGGGATCAGGGCCTTAAACGTCATGGTGACGGTTACGGCAGAGAGTTTGGATGTGCATCATTTCAATGTTCTCATGAATGTGTGTAACGGTGTGGGGGGATTCAGGGACGGATGAGCAAATGTTTTCCCAGCAGATACCGTTCGCTGATATGTTCATATCAGTGAGTTATTGAATGGAAATCCACTGCTCTGTTTTGGATAACCGTGTCAGATTTACAAGGCAATAATATGTTAGTCTTGTGTTTAAGAAAGGAAAATAAACAGATAGATAAAAGAACTGTCATGCCTGAATCAAGCGTTTATATTCCTCGGTGGATGACTCCGGCTGCTGGACTCACTGAATTCAGACGCAATAAACTAAACCAGTCGTCCAGGAGGAGGGCATGCCTACATCTGATCAGCATAGAAATAATAATAATAATTAAAAAAAAAAATAAATAATAATACTAATGATAATACTACTACTAATAATATTAATAATAATAATAATTATAATAATAATAATAATTTTTATTATTATTATTATTATTATAAAAAATATTATAACATTAATAATCATAAAAAATATAATAATAATAATACAAATTATAAAAACCATAATAATGAAAATAATAATAATAATAATACAAATATAATCATAATAAAATTATTATTATTATTATTATTATTATTATTAGTATTATTATTATTATTATTATTATTATTATTATAAAACTATTATAATTATAATATTAATAATAATAATAATAATAATAATAATAATAATAATAATAATAATAATAATAATAATAATAATAATAATATAAATGATAAAAATCGTAATAATGAAAATAATAATAATAATACAATATAATATTATTATTATTATTATTAATAATAATAATAATAATAATAATAATAATAATAATAATAATAATAATAATAATAATAAATCATGATTACAGTGCTAGAAAATAGACTTGAAAATTACGGTCAGTTCATGGTAAATCTGATATTATTCTGGCACAAAAAAAACATTAAAAAATACATGGCTTAATCTTTCCATTAGTACTCTACTTTTTCCTTATTTTCAATTTAGACTATGTCTAGTGACGGCGTTCAAATACTATTTTTTTCTCATTTGTACATTTTTAAAATCAAGATGCTGCTCTTTAATTCTCGGCCGTTGCTGTTTGAAATGATGGAAGAACGTGACGAGTCGCTGCCGCCGTCCTGTCAGGAAGCTGCTGCAGCGAGATCCAGCGATGAAGGGCGGACAACGGAGGAGAAGAGCGGTGTGGGAGGGTCATGTGATCCCTCAGCAGCTCCTCTGGCATCACTCATCACTCATGCAGCAGTGAGTGAGTGAGTGAGTGAGTGAGTGAGTGAGTGAGTGAGTGAGTGAGTGAGTGAGTGAGTGAGTGAGTGAGTGAGTGAGTGAGTGAGTGAGTGAGAGAGCCAGTGAGCGAGGTTTTCATAAGGAGAATGAAGAGGAGGATTTATGTCGTTTCAGTCAGCTTCTACGTTTTCTGCGGGCGGATTGACGGTCAAGTACCCACTCACACTGTGAAGGGAAAACTGTGGAGGCAGATGTGTCTGTGACGACTTTCCTGAGCCCTGGGCAAGTGTGATTACACAAGACAGTTCTCTTCTTTCCCATCATGCCTGCAGACCACTCTAAAGTAAGGAATCCACCATATTATGACTTGATCACAGAGGTATCAAGTAACAAAGTACAAATACTTCGTTACCTTACTTAAGTAGAAATTTTGGTTATCTATACTTCACTGGAGTAATTATTTTTCAGACGACTTTTTACTTTTACTCCTTACATTTTTATGTAATAATTACCTATACTTTTTACTCCTTACATTTTAAAAACAGCCTCGTTACTCTATTTCATTTCGCCTTTAATAAAAACTATCCAGTTAAATTGCTCCATCCGGATAGAGTGAATTTGGTTGTGGTTGTTTCAGATGTTCTTGTCCAGTTTTGTTCTTACATCCGTTCCCTCAGATTCCTGCAACTAAACTTGGATGTACATTCCAATAAAGGTTAGGATAAATGATAACACGCCTCTGAAGTTTGACTTTTTGCACCATTACAATACTTATAGGCAACTAGTCATCATATCTCCTGCTCTCTGAAACACATGTTAATGCTCAATAGTACACTGTAAGAAATGTCCGTAAAAATTGCAGTGAAAAACTGTAAAATAGCAACAGTAAAAGACCGTAAAATCCAAGATAGTATATCACTGTAGTAGATACATTATATTACCCTAAATCAAGAAAAAGTACATAACTATACTTTTTACTGTAATAATATGTAGAAATCACACAATTTTACTGTAAAATTATAATTTTTTGGTAAAATTAATTTGAAAATACCGTAATATCACAAGCATGTAATTACCCTAAAATTAATGGTATTATTCTGTCTAAATTACAGATTTAGCTGATGTTTACATTTAAATTTACAGTATAAAACTGTTCAACATTCAGCAAAAACATACTGTAATTTCTACATAAATAATATGTTAAAAATATAGTAAAATGTTTTTGTTGACATTACGGTAAAAAACTGACAAATAGCAACAGTAAAAGATCATAAATCCAAAATAGTATATCACCGTAGTAGATACAGTGAATTACTCTAATCCAAGAAACAGTATATTACTTTAATTTTTACTGTTATAATATGTAGAAAACATACAATTTTACTGTGAAATAGGAAATGTTGGTAAAATGTATGTGAAAATACCGTAATGTCATGAGCATGTAATTACCCTAAAATTAATGTTATTATTCTGTCTAAATTACAGATTTTGCTGATGTATACATTTAAATTTACAGTATAAAACCTTTAACCATTCAGCAAAAACATACCTTCATTTCTACAGAAACAAGATGTTAACGGTTTTAAAAAATCGTTGTAGAAATTACAGTAAAAAACTATCAAATTGCAACAGTAAAAGATCATAAAATCTAAAATGGTACATCACTGTAGTAGATACATTGAATTACCCTAAAACAAGAAACAGTGCATAACTTTGATTTTTACTGCCATAATATGTAGAAATCACACAATTTTATTGTAAAAATATGGCAAAAACAATGTTAAAATATTGCAATGTCACAAACATGTAATTACCCTAAAATTGACAGTATTATTCTGTTTAAATTACAGATTTTTCTGATGTGTACATTTAAATTTACAATATAAAACCTTTCACCATTCATCAAAAACATACCTTAATGTCTACAGAAAAAAGATGTTAAAGGGTATATTTTTGTTAAATAATGTTGATTTCAAGGTAAAACATATATGTTTAAATATATTTTACTGTCAAAATGCTAACTAAACTAAGACATAACTACAAAGATGCATTTTTATGAAGAAAGTCAAGTGATTGCTGTGCAGAAAAAAATGTGTGACTATGTTAAGGACATCCGTTTTAATTAGTTCTCCTTCGATTATGACAAGTTATTAATGCTCAGGGTGTAGAAACTTATAGGTCTGAGAGCCTCCTGACTAATGGTATGGGGCCTATTTTGTGTCTTTTTTTGCACAGTTCACTAACGCTTTGAGCTAGGAAGCTGACATTCTAGACTCTGTATCAGGAGGTGACTCTCATCCACTGTGCCAAGTTTCAGACCTGTGTGACCTTCAGAAGTGTCAAAGGTCACCGCATGTGTTGCGTTTCGGCCCTGCAAAGCATATTTTGTCTTTTTTTGCACAGTTCACTAACGCTTTGAGCTAGGACGCTGCAATTCTAGACTCTGTATCAGGAGGTGACTCTCATCCACTGTGCCGAGTTTTAGATCTGTGTGACCTTCGGAAGTGTCAAAGGTCACCGCGTGTGTTGCGTTTCGGCCGTGCAAAGCCTATTTCGTGTCTTTTTTTGCATAGTTCACTAACGCTTTGAGCTAGGAGGCTGAAATTCTAGATTCTGTATCAGGAGGTGACTCTCATCCACTGTGCCGAGGTCCAGACCCGTGCGACCTTCGGAAGTCCCAAAGGTCACCGTGTGTGGTGCCTTTTTCAGGCCTTTTTTGGGTGTTTTTTGAATAATTCACTAACGCTTTGAGCTGGGAGGCTGATTTTTGACTATGTTGCAATGCAGAAGGCCCTTTTCTAGGATCTTTTGATCCCGTGGCTGTACGACTTCCACATAGCTAGTTGGCGTTGCAGAGGTTTCACAGAGTTGAGACTTGGCAAGCCCAATCAAGGCCCCATATGGGGGCCACAGGTCAAGTTTTACTTGGTTTGGTCAAATTTTCTGGCAACGGCGTCCGTTCGAATGTTGGAAAAGGTGAAGTTTCAAAGCCCCGCCCATCGAAAAGTACAGGTCCGATCTGCACCAAACTAAAGTCTGTCTGTTCAGGGGATGCCCCCAAACAACATATAAAAAAATCTGACTTCTATGACTTCTGCAACAGTGTTTCCTCCAAAACGTCCTGGCTGGTTAGGAGGGTGTAGAAACGTATAGGTCTCAGAGCCTCCTGACTAATGGAATGGGGCCTACTTTGTGTCTTCTTTTGCATAGTTCACTAACACTTTTAGCTAGGAGTCTGAAAACCTCAATAAAACACTGCTAAAACCGATTTTAAGGTTCTTTTACTTGTTTTTAAGTGTCTTAACGGCCTTGGCCCTTCTTATCTTTCAGACCTGCTTTTACCATATCGGCCCTCGCGGACCCTGAGATCCTCCGGTACCGGTCTTTTATCTGTTCCCAAAGTGAGAACCAAAACCTTTGGTGAAGCTTCATTTCATTTTTATGGCCCACGTCTGTGGAACAGCCTGCTGGAGGAATTCAGGGCCGTAGAGACTGTCGATGCTTTTAAAGGTCGGCTCAAGACTCACCTTTTTAAATTAGCTAACTGAATCTCCTTTTACTTGTTTAGCACTACTTATTAATGTTTTCCTATATGTCATTTTATTCCTCTTAAGTTCCTCTTAAAGCTTTTATTAATTACTTATTTATTTTATTACATTATTTATTACATTTTTTATTACATTATTACATTATTATTACATTATTATTATTATTATTACATTATAAAAGATAACTTATGGGCACTGTTAGTGCCCATAAGTTATCTTTTATAGTAACATTAATTTATGCTGTTTTTAGTATGTTTTACACTCCTTTTAGTTCTGTTCATATCTTGTTTATTGTTTCTTAGTTCTCAGCGCCAGTGTTCTCCTCATGGGGGCCCTCCACGCCGGGAGCTTGGTCTGCCTACGGGGGGCTGTCCTGGCCTGGATAGTTGGGGGTCCTGCTGTCCTGGCCTGGATAGTTGGGGGTCCTGCTGTCCTGGCCTGGATAGTTGGGGGTCCTGCTCCAGGGCCTGGATAGTTGGGGGTCCTGCTCCAGGGCCTGGATAGTTGAGGGTCCTGCTCCAGGACCTGGATAGTTGGGGGTCCTGCTGTCCTGGCCTGGATAGTTGGGGGTCCTGCTCCAGGGCCTGGATAGTTGGGGGTCCTGCTGTCCTGGCCTGGATAGTTGGGGGTCCTGCTCCAGGGCCTGGATAGTTGGGGGTCCTGCTGTCCTGGCCTGGATATTTGGGGGTCCTGCTCCAGGGCTTTATAGCCGTGGTGTGGGCCCCTCTCTGTCTGGGTCCGCGGCGATCCCTTTGATCGTGGGCTTGGACAGCTCTCGGTGTGGATGGCTCCCATAGGACGGTGTTTCCTCACCTGGTCTATCAGTGCTCAGCCATACTCCATTTTATAAGGGTGGGGGGTGCCAGGTGGGTCTGCATCTGTATAGTATGCTGTGTGTATGTGTGTGTATGTCTTATGAATGAGGGTACGGGGAGTGTGTGTGTGTGTGTGGGGGGGGGGGTTAATGTATTTTTGTAAAGCACTTTGTGTTGCATAAAGAGTGCTATATAAATAAATAAAGTTTAAGTTTAAGTTTAAAACAGCGTTAAAAACATGCTTTTACAAACTAACAGTAACAAACAGTACCTTGCGCGACAAAAACGCATAATTTAGCCACTATAACAAAGAATAATATATAAATAATAATGTCATAATCCGTGTATATATCACGACCACGGATCCCCTTGACTTTGCATGGTACAATATCCGTGGTGCCCACACGGAATTATACCACTTTCCGTGTTGGTACCATGGAAAATAGTGGTGAGAGGTCGTGGGCATTTCACGGATTTTTGTGAGATCAGGTTGTACTGATTTGGCTGATCCGGTCTGTTCTAAATGGCAATCTACGGTCACAGTCATCAGCTTGTATTCAGTACCTGTGAAAATAAAATGCCAAAATGTTATTCTGGTGACTGGGTTATGTCTTTTATTGAAAATCTGAAAAATACAAGATGAAACTGAAAGATTTCGTGTTCTTTTGTCTGGTGAATCAAGAAAGACTAGTGGAAAGAATTACAGGTTAACAACTTTTAATCATGTCAAGCACAAGGTTTTTTCCGGCCGGAAGTACATTTGTCTCCGGCCGGGGTACACCTCTGTCAGACCACGTTGGGTCGGAGAGAAATGCACAAAGTTTTCATGAGTTCAATTGACTTTATACTCTAAAAGGAGGATGTTCTTTGCAAGTGAATTTCATTGGTGGAGGGAGTCAGCTACGGGAAAAAACCCCCGAACTTTGTCACTTCCAGCTCTACATTTCCTTTAACTGTCTCCCATCTGAGGTGTCAAACCAGACCGCAGACCAGACCCCCCAATGCTAAACATCTGTTTCTGCCCATTGTCTTCTCTCAACAAATTGTATGTGTATTGCTAATTAATTTAATTGGAAGAGCCAGCTTCAAGGAAAGTCACCTTAAGGTGTCGCCTTTTTCCCCCGTTTCCTCTCCAACAATATGTGTATTGTATTTCACTTCTAATCTAATTTAAACCTTTTGCTCTTAATCAGAATGAGATTACTTTGAAGAGAGAGCTTAGACAGTTTTGAGCTTCAATAATTTCATTAAATCCTAACAAAACCATAGGTGTGGAGCTACTTCCCTAACCAGTTCTCCCTGAAAACTTATTGGAAAATAATTTTTATAATAGATTTTTATTGAGTCTACACAGTCCCTAAGTGAAAAATAAATTCAAAATAGTTTTGAACATATGATTGTTTACACAATTTTGTGTGAAAACTGCTCAAATCAGAGACCCCTTGTGACTAATAATTAAAAACAATGTGATGCAGTAATGGCTGTTTCTCGAAAGCTACAATATATCAAATGCTTGGTACCACTTGATTAAAAGCAACTTCAATTTTGATAATATGTGTAGTCATCCAGTGTAAATCTGATATTTAGCTTGCCAAATTAAAGTTAAACGTATGTTTGGGATTTTTTTATTCATTTTTAAAAGAAAACCAACTTTGTCAACAAATTAAGCCATGATAAATATGTGAAATCCAAAAAAAATATTTTTTCCTATGTAGTCACATGTCTTGATAGTTTCCACAGTAAATTTCGTGTTTCTACCTATAACAGAAAAAAAAATCTGTGTGCTTTTCTTTAATATATTGTAATTATACTTTAATATACTAAATCTTGTTAGTCATTAATTGGTTGAAGCTAGGGTCTACGATTTTACATATTGTACATTTTTATTAAAATCATTTAGAATGTTTTTATGGCCCAATAGTGTTATCTATGAAATATGATCAGAAAATAACCAAAAGAAAAAATATTCTAGCTGCTGTGATCCTGCAAACAAGCCAACCAAAAGGTTGAAAAAAAAAAACAAAAAAAAAAACGAAGCTCGTCGTTGAGAACATTGCGTGAGGCTGCAGGTGCAGTTGGGCGGGCCCCAGTGCCCTCAGACGGATGGGCCATCAATTAACGGAGCGCAGTGAACTTTTGAACCCCTCTGGACTCAACCACTTCTGCGCGCTCAATCCAACGCACAACGCACTCCTGCCTCGTGGAAACGTAAGTGAAAGATATTCTTCACTTTGTTTCATGTATTTGTTTAATTTAAGAGTAAGTTAACTTAACTAACGTTATCTTCAGAGAGTTTACCCAAGTTTGGCAAAATGTTGAATTGTAATTTGTGTGGCAAGTCGGTTAAGACATTGAGAGGTTATGTGCTTCATTGTAAACTTCATCGAAATGAACCACGCTGTTTGTTTAAGTGTTTTGGAGCTGAGTGCAAGCAGACATTTTGCAGATATGGAGCGTTTAAGGCTCATTTTTACCGGAGGCATAATGTTGAGGAGGGAAAGGAAAGAAGAAGGGATGAAGGAAGGAGGATGGAGGAAGGGATGAAAGAAGGAAGGGGGAATGGAGGGACAGAAGGGAGGAAAGGAAGAGAGGAGGGAGAAAAGAAGCAAAGAAAATGGGGAGGAAAGAGGGACAGAGGGGAAGAAGGAAGGAAAGGAGGTAGGAATGAAGGAAAGGAAGGAAGGAGGATGGAGTAAGGGATGAAAGAAGGAACCGTAAAAGCAGATTGGGTCAATTGACCCAGAAAGAGAACAGGAGGACTTTACTTTACATGCAGGGAGTTTTATGATTTTGTTTTTTTGTTATAATCTGATACCAGCAGTGAGTTTGCAGAGTTTCTTGGATATCCATGCGTTCGAATAAATTAAACTGTTTCTGAAGAACATTTGAGCCTTTGTTTCAGTGTTTTTTTTTTGACACTTCAGAGTAAGTTGAAGACTGGTGGCATTGCTAAGATCTAAGAATTCCAAGGTAAGTAAACCGAATATATGTAACAAATATTTTGGAGTGTGGAGTAAATTGTCTTAATTATCTGCACACAATGCTTTTGTATAAATTATCTTGTAAGTAAAAATGTAAATCTTTTGCTCCTGTCACCTTTTAGGCATTGCATTCAAACTCCTATGAGTGGTTGTGGACTTGGAGGGAACAACTTGCTGGCCTTTGTGACACCCAGGAAACCTTTTCTGCTTAATTGGACAGCAGCAGTAGAAATAGATGGGAAACACAGAGGGGAGAGAGGATGCAAAGGGCCCAAGCCGGAAATCAGACCTTGGTCGCTGTGATAACAGTATGTTGTACATGTTCTACTAGGTGAGCCACTTGGGCGTCCCAGCTGTTATGTTTTTGAGTGAATTTTGCCATTTGATCGTAATTTGCAACCTGTGCAATTAAAAGAGCCGAAGTGTTGCTGCTTTAGATGATTTCATCTTTCACTTAAGAGGATGCATGTCCTCCTGTCTTCTTTTATCTCCTCTCTTTCAGGTCTTATGTCTGCCAGTGGTTGTACTTGACATGGACCTCATCAAACTCTTTGTTGTCCTACTGGTCTACCTTTATCATCAGATCCCAATAATAAATAGTCTGGTAAGTGGTTGTACAGTTCTGTCAGTGTACATTAATTTAACAGAAGGCTTTATGTTAATCTTTTTGTAAGCACTGTGTAGGCATTTCTTGTTCAGTGTACTATACAATTGTTGATGTTTTGATTTGGTGTATTTGACAATATGAAAACATACATATTTAAAAATAAAAGGTCATCCACTGTTAAAAATGCATAATTTGAACACTGCATTTTTGATATAGCAAATGCTTGTATCACTGATTGGATGTCTCAAATTTCCATCTTAACTCAGACAAAACACAGGTCCTTGATTGGCCCTGACTGCTTTGCTTTAAGAGGTTACCCATTATACTAGGAACATCAAAACCTTCTCTTACAATCTTGTTCTCTCTGATCAACATCTGAATTTGGAACAAAACATTATTTATGTTTTCATTCTTATTTCTTGCAGTTGCATTCACCACATTCTGATGGTCTTAAGTGACTATTAAAGAAGTATTAAGTATTATTATAAGTATTAAAGAAACGTAATACACACAAAGGACAAACTTCTCTCAGGCAAAATGTATTAAAATGATTATATCAGAGATATTTTAACTTTGTTGGAAATACCACAACCTACAGCAATATAACAAGTGTTGGAAATCAGCATATTGTAACATACTGCTCAGTATTGAAATAGGTAGATGAGCAAACTGATGAGCAACTAGCCAGTATAGATGGAATAGTTCTGAGGATGTTCACTCAAGCCTACAGCTGAAGTATTAATTTGAGGAACGTACCAGTACTGCACAGACAATGCTGTTGGCTATCTGTTCCTGCAGTTATCAGCTGGTAAAACATTGTTTAACAATGTTAAATAGCAGTGTAACCAGAACCTCTGCAGGAGCCGGGCACCTGTCTGCCGCAGCAGTTGGGAGCAGCTCTGGTAACGGCAGAGCTCAGCCGGTTACACCCGCTGCTCAGTGGGTAGGTTCAGTAAAAGCTCTGCTGCTGTTGGCTCCTGAAGCTAAAACTGTCTTCGTTACAATAAACCGAGTTAAACTCAGACAACTTTATTTAAAAACTGTGTGTTCTGGAGGGGAAAAGTCCTCATCTTCAAAATAGTCTCTGTGTCGCTCTCCATTTTTCTCTGTCACTGAGAAACTCCTGCTGTCCTGCCTCACCCCGTCCCCACCACCCCATCCCAGCCCCCTGCCCACTTTTTTGCATTTTTTCATAATTATGAACTTAATTATGAAATGGACGGAGTTAGCTCAGAACTGGGGGTTTAGTTACACTTTAAACAGGTCAGGAAACACATTGGCTGATGGTTGGGCGCTCTGTTACAGCAGGCTTATTGTCATTTTAACCTAAAGCTAAATCTGTTAACTGTTTTAAGTGGCTCCTGAAATCATATTTATAGATTGGCCTTTTTGTGAAATTTTTTAACCTATTCTTGTTCACCATTTTGTTATTTCTTTCTGTTTTAACAGTATTGTATTTGTTTTTTCTTTATTTTTGTTGTGAGAAGCACTTTGCAACCGCATAAGTGCTATATAAACAAATATATGATTTATGTTATTATTATTATTATTAATAATAATAATAATAATAATAATAATAATAATACTCTGATAGCTAAATGGTTAGGGTGCATACCACATGGGTGCAAATGCAGCAAGTCGCTTGGTTCAATTTCTGACCATTTGCTGCATGTCATTCCCCGACTCTCGTTCCCCACATTTCCTGTCTGTTTCCACAGCGAACACCTGATTGAGTCTTCAAGCAGAGATTACGACAACACCTTCTCAAAGTTCCAGTTTCATGAACATCGCACCATGTCTGTATGAGACTCTGTCCCCGTCTTCAGTCAAGTCTGGACCCAATGACTCCGACACCAGTCTTGTCAAGGCTAATTAGAGGTAAGCATAGTTCATTGGAGCTCAGTTTACCACCAGAATGCTGTGAGTTTATCTCTGTATGCATCATGCACCGCATCAATCTAACTTGTGCTTTGTTTCTGTTTTCTGGCTGCAGAGAGGATCATGTCAGTACACAATGAACACCTGGTGGACAACATGCGAGTCCTCAAGCAGGACCTGTGAAAATACACGCTTTCAGTTCCACTTTCTTGAACATCATGTGTGTGAGACTATTCCATGTTGAGTGACCTCTGCACTCAAGTCTGGACTCAGGAAGTCATTACTCTTGATCAACGCAGGGCAAGTGGCTAATTATTTCATGTTTTTTCATTCCACCATGGATTATTCTTCATATGGACACATGCTGGTTTTTCAAGATCTCAATACTGCTTTGTGAGTACACTGGACAAGTTATTGGATCAGTTCAATCTGTTTTTCACAGAGAATGTGTAAATGCAAAAGCAGTTTCTCAAAGTTTATCAACACAAGGCTATACATGGGTTTACAATGTGCTTTATTTGTTATTTCCTTCGTAATGTACCAAGCCGGTTTTGATTGTAAAATCTATGTCAGCCAACTGTAATGCCTTATGTGTTTTTGCAATGAAATTCTGGCAACCACAGCGGGTGGTAATTTACTGTAAAGTTGAACCATGCAATAAAATATAATATATCATACAGTTGTACTGTTTATCACTGAGATAGACAGTAATTAGGTTTGCAGTGTATATATGTTGTTTTTAAAATAGTTTACTTTACACAAGTTTATATTAGCTGTTATTTTTAAAGCAAATTACCATAAACAGGTTTACAATATGTCTGTTTTTCATAGTAATTTACCGTAAACACAACAGTTCTCAACTATGAAATTTATGGTTGCCTGAAAAGCATACCGTAATGTCATATACATTGTTACTGTATTTTTTTACGGTGAAATTCTGGCAACCACAACTGCCAGTATATTACCGTAAATTACACAAGGGTTAACTGTAAACAGGTTTACAATCGATCTGTTTTTCATAGTAATTTACCGTAAACACAACAGTTCTCAACTATGAAATTTACGGTTGCCTGAAAAGCATACGGTAATGTCATATACATTGTTACCGTATTTTTTACGGTGAAATTCTGGCAACCACAGCTGCCAGTATTTTACTGTAAATTACACAAGGGTTAACTGTAAACAAGTTTACATTATAACTGTTGTTTTTAAAGCAAATAACTGTAAACAAGTTTACAATATATATTTTTTTCATAGTAATTTACTGTAAATAAAACAGTTCTCAACTATGAAATTTACGGTTGCCTGAAAACCGTACCGTAATGTCATATACATTGTTAACGTATTTTTTACGGTGAAATTCTGGCAACCACAGCTGCCAGTATTTTACTGTAAATTTCACAGTTTTTTTTTTACAGTGTACACATATATGCTTCTTTAATATATTTGCATTATACTAAGATGCATTCATTTTCAATGGCTTTTGTCCTTAATGGCTTTTTTCCCCCTTACATTACTTTTACTTTTATACTTTAAGTTGTTTTGAAACCAGTAGTTTTATACTTTTACTTGAGTAAAAAACTTGAGTTGATACTTCAACTTCTACAGGAGTATTTTTAAACTCTAGTATCTATACTTCTACCTGAGTAATGAATGTGAATACTGAAGACACCTCGAACACTGAACACTGACACCGAACACTGTGCAGAATGCAGCTGCCCGTCTTTTAACTAACACTAAAAGACGTGAGCACTTGACTCCGGTCCTCTATTCACTCCATTGGCTTCCCGTCCATTTTAGAATTGATTTTAAACTTTTAATGTTTGTTTTTAAAGCCCTCAATAGCCTTGCCCAATCCCTATTTATCTCGGGCTCTGGAACAAGCTCCCCTGCAACTTACACTCTATCTCTGACCTGGGCCTTTTTAACTACAGGCTTTATTTATTTAGATTTATTTAGAATGGCTTTTAATACCCAGTAGTGTGGTGACACTTTTTACTCTTTATCTTTTATTCTATTTATTTTTTGCTCTGTCTTATGATTGTATGTTGTATTTCTGTAGGTTTTATTCTGTAAAGCACTTTGGCTCACCTAGAGGTGGATGTAAAGGGCTATATAAATAAAGTACATTTACATTTACATTAACAGGAATACGGTGGAAAGTAACTAAACTATTCGGATTCTGTCTAAATGACACGCTGCTGTTAGGAACTACTTTTTTCATTTTCATTTTAATAGTAGTTCTTATTTTTGTTTATTACCCCCGCCCCTTCTTCTGATTGGTTGTCCCTATTTTCTGTAATAACTTTTGAATGGTTTGACATAAAGACTCGTGGGTGGTGTCATCGGACATGGTTTTGAATCCCTTGACCATAATTGGTGTGAATTAGCCCCGCCCCCTCTTCTGATTGGTCAATATTTGATAGTTCCTATTTTCTGCCATAACTTTTGAATGGTTTCACATAAAGAGTCGTGGGTGGTGTCATCGGACTTAGTTTTGAGTCCTTGACCTTAATTGGTGCAAATTGCATGCGCGAGGGCCCGTTCATCTCTGCTTGCAGCTTTAATTGTTCATTATTCTCTCATTTATTTCAATCGTTTTATTATTTTACTTAGGCTCTTATTTTTGTGATTGAAACACCTTTTTTAAACACTCTGGTTTTTCTGTTGTAACAACTTGGCGGGAATGAGGCCGCTACCTCACTATACTTCTGACTTGAATTTTGTTAATTTTCTATATTTAATCAAAGCGAGTTTGTAGAAAGCTTCTAAATCTCAGGCAGGCAGAGGATTGTTAGCAGAGCCAGCGAAGGGCAGAGGTCCAGGGCTGGGGATCGATTCAAATGTCAAGAATCGATTCGATTCCGATTCTTAAGATTCAGAATCGATTATCAGGATTTCATTTGATCCGATTCGATTCCGATATTGATTTGGTTTAGTGTAATTAAAACTGTTTTTTCAGCTGTTGCATGAATTATATGACTAGTTATGCTACATATTAATACTGGTATTCTATTGAGATTCAACAGCAAGTATTGCAGCTAATGATGCTGTAAGGACCAATCAGCTCCCAGAATGCTGATAAAACTGCTTTCAGAAACATCGTGTGGCAGAATTACCAAACAGATCCAGGGAGGAAACAGAGATAGGGCTGGATGAAATCGGTCTTATTTTTGACCACATTCCGTTTTTATTTTTTTCCATTTTCGGTCTATTTCGGTTTTTAATTTTTGAGAATTTGCTTTTCAGAATTTTATGCAAAATTAACCCCAATACAGTCTATAAAGTAATGAAATATAGACAATTTATGCAATTATAACTGAAAACTTTAATGTTTTCATACCTTTAAACATATTTAAAGGCAAAAACATGGCACAAGTTATTCTGGTGTCCAACAAAACTTTATGAGAATCGATTTAGAATCGGAAAATCGATTTTTTCAACAAAAGCCTACAGAGGTCATATCTCAAATTCATGTGGTGACGACAGGATACTGCTCCACTTGTCCGATGGTCGACAACCTGGGCGAGGCATTGGGGGTGAATTAGATCAAATAGATTAGTAATAAAGAGGGAAAGCTTAACATTTAATGTCTGAATCTCTTTTGTGGAAGCTTGTTGTATTTTAGCCGGTGATATCTAGCAGGGATGAAAGTAGCGCTTCATGTATGGACCATCAGATCTCATCACAAGCTCTGAGTCCTGGACTCTGGAGGCTCTGACAAGGAAACCCGTGGAAGAAGAATTACAATCCTTTACTTCTTGAAAAATCCTGTCATCAAAAAGTAAACATTTCTTGATACGAAGATCTGGTGTGAAACATTAAAAGTATAGATCTTGGAAACATGATGTATTAAAGAAAAAGCAGCCTACTGATCTAGCAGCTCCAAAACTTTGATCTTTAATGTTGAAGTTTCAGATCATATTTAAATAAAAACTCCATATTTCGAGGAGCTTTATTTACTAGGAGAAGGATCTTTGTCTCTGTGTTTCTTTAAGAAGCAGCAGATGTTAAATAGGTATAAATGAAGCTGAGATCACAGCCAGGATCACAACGCTGTCCCCGGTCCAGTAAAGCAGTGACTACATTTACATGCAGTCAAAATTCGGGTTATTGCTAATATTCCGGTTACTGAAACATTCAGAATATTCTGTTTACATGGTAATTAATCATTCGGGATATCCCGATCAAACCAGCGACGCGCGGAGAACGTGATGACGCAATTCCCGTCATTTCCGCTTCTTCTTCCTGTATCCAAATTCAAAACAAATGCTGCTTCACGCAACTTTTCTCTCACCTTCTTGTAAATCTGGCTATCCCGCTACTTTCTACCGTCTACAAATGCAGAAATGTTCATATCCTTCATTACATTTATGAAGTGATTAGTCTCCTCCTGGTCTTGCGTTTCTCGGTGTTTATAAGAACTTCCTGGACTCAAAAGACCAGGATTCCTTGTGAACAGAGCATGCGCAGAAAACAAATTCATGTTCCGTTTGATGGGGATATTCCGTTTGGCGTTTACATGACTGAATATTCGGGTTTTAAAAGGAGTAACCCAGAGCAAATTCGGGTTATTCAAAGGGGTTTTTGGTGTTTACATGGCCGTGCAAATTCGGGTTATTGCTAATATTCGGGTTTTAAAAGGTTTATTGATGTATGGAAATGCAGTCAATGTCACATGGCTCAGGTCCAGTCTTCTGCATGATGGTTTGTTTGGAGACTGGATTACTTTTAGAAACACAGCGTTTTATTTGTCCCAGGATCTCATTAATAAATGACGGGGTAGATTTCCATAATCAGTTATGTTTAACGAGACAACTACAAACTCATCCCTCATAAATTAAGGGGATATAACGGATATTGCCTTATATTTTTTTTTCCGGTTCATGGTTATTTCTATCGGTTACCATGATTGATTACCTGGATACATGCACAGTAAACATGTTGGTGTGTGTATTAGTGTAGTTTGTGTGTGTGTTTCATTGTGGTCACAGAGTTTGTAGGATAAAACCACCTCTTTACTTTGCCACTTTGCTTTGTTCTGCTCTTTTTCTTATTTTTTCTTTTTCCACACTAATTTTTATGTACTATTCCATCAACCTGCCCAAGGACTACAGGTGGAAAATAGCAAGTTGCTACAACCTGGCACAATGCATATTCTCTTGTAAAAGATGAATGTCTTATTGTGCACTGTCCCTGCTTTTGAAATAAATAAATAAATTACAAATTAACGACCTCCAAACATTAACCAGTTTAAAATCAAATATATGTCATCACGGGTGTGGTTTTGTTGAGGACCCAAACGCAGGAGAGCAGGAGGCAGGAGTTCGCAAAAAGCAGATTTATTAAGCAAAAACAAGAACCAAAAACGCTGCAGAGCAGGATCAAAAGCGGAACAATTCAATTAAATTTTATTTATATAGCTTCTAATACAACAAAAGTTGTCTCTAGACGCTTTCCAGAGACCCAGAACAAAAAACAGGAATCCAAAAACTAGGCGAGGAGACATGGAGGAAGGAAACAGTACGGACCGACACGGAGCAGGAAAGACCAGACCAGACATACCAGGGGGTAACGAGACACAGGTGCGAACAATCAGGCAGACAGAACACAGGAGGAGCAGAACTGAAAACACAAACTGGGGGAAATGTCAAACTCTGACAATATAAAAACATGATTTTCACAAGGTACAAAGAGGAAGGGGTTTGGCGGCTTTTAGGGGCATGATTCTATTACTATAACGCTATTGGCTGAATGGGTAGATTTGTTTAAATTTATGCTCAGAAATGGGCAGCTAACTATATGTGTATGTATGCATGTGTATATACAGTATATATATATATATATATATATATGTATATGTAGTATGTATATATATATATATATATATATATGTATGTATGTATGTAGTATGTATATATTATGTATATGTATAATATGTAGGTATGTATGGGTGTATGCGTATATATATGTATATATATATATATGTGTGTGTGTGTGTGTGGTGTGCGTACATGGATATAGAGCAGATGCAGTTAATAGAGACAGTATAGTGTAAATTAGTATATTATATAAATATTTATATGGGCATGTGTGTACAAATATATAGAAATATTCAACTATGTTTATGTATGTATAGGTATGTGTTTGAGTATAATTACAGTTAATAATAATAATAATAATAATAATAATAATAATAATAATAATAATAATAATAATAATAATAATAATAATACTGTTATTTAGCAGTGTGAGTACAGTGTGTGAGTATTTATAAATACGGGTTAAATGATTAGTGAATGGGGGTTGGATTAAATAAGTTTACACTTCTTCCTACTCCTTTTTGCACATGTAAATGAAGATATCAAGTGTTAAAGTATGAAATTCTTTGTTTTGTTTTGTTGTTTTGTTTTGTTTTCTTATCTTCTCTTAAATTGTTGTTTTTTACATCTACAAAATAAATCAAATCAAATCAAATCAAATCAAAACCTCATGAACAACAACAGAGGTAGAATCACTGATCCTCCCCTCTCCCCCCGTGTGTGTCTACAATTTCAACATTAAAGTAATTTTAAATGCACAACAACCCAGCACTTGCACTTGTGCCGTATTTGATCAAACTGATTTGCAAACACAGTGGATTTAGCTGAAAACGCTGGTGAATTCAGCGTCAGTTCCAGCATTTCTCCTCTCATAAAACCGAGGCATCACCAGTACTATGCGGAACTATTGCTTTCAGTCTTTATACCTCTCCCTCTCTTTCTTTTTCCATCGCTCTCGCTCTCTTTCCTCTTACCCCCCCACCACCCCTTCATACATCCGCTCTCTTCCCCATTTTCAACCTTCTCCCTCTTCCAACAAGTGCGGAGCCGCCGGTGCGCGCACCCCTCTCCGCTTTTGGGGCTGAGTTATATATATATATATATGTGTGCTGGAATTTCTTCCCCCCCTCCTCCTCATCCATTTTCCGCGTCTGGTCGATGGGGATGACGGAGTGCAGGTGCAGCATCGGCTTGTGCCAGAGCCAGCACTGAGCAGAGCCGGCAGGGACCGGGGAGCGCGGTGCACTAGGACCGGGGAGAGGCGCAACTCCGCCGCGGAGCTTGCGAAAGGAAAACCCCCCCAATTGGATCTGGCATAGATTATATACATACATTTCCTCCCTCCCTTCCATCTCCGCGGGATCGCACAGACAAGTGCGTTTCGGATGGCCAAGCAGCACCCAGGAGACGATTAGTGATCGAGCAACCATTTTCCGTATAAAAAAAAGTGCGATTTTTTTCCGGAGGGGAGCTTGTCCTTTTTTGACAGCTTCACACAAACTGTCACATCATGTTTTCCAGGCTGTAGTAATAAGAAAAGAGAAGGACCGTCTTTCTTTTTTTTTTTTTTTTTATTTCCCAGGCGCACAAAGTCACATCTGCGCAGGGAAGCGCTTGGCGCACTTCTTCTTTCCTCCCCACAGGACAGAAACAGCGTCTCCTTTCCTTTTCCTTTCCTTTTTTCTGGTGTTGGATTTAAACCGGACGGCCGGCTGAATGGGTGACCTCCCCGCAGCCGAAGCGCAGACCATCCCCAGGCTGAGCCCGCTCCATGGACACGTTTTCCCCTGCTCAGAGCCGGAGTTGTGATGTCCACATTCCCCCTGCGCTGACTGACACCCGGCGTCGCAGCGTCTGAATCCGGTTGAAGGTACAGTAGGCCGGTTTTCCTTCTCCTTCTCCTCGGCTCTCCTCTCTCCTCTCCCTGCGCTTTTGCGCAATAACGCACACCAGCCATGCGCCATCTGATAAAGTTTGCGGACCTGCTTTAAAATAATCCCATTCGATTTATTGCAGCGACGCACTGATCCCCAGTGACTCCGGGTTTCTCTCGGACACCCGGAGTCCCTCAGACAAAAAGGCACTGTCTTGATTAGTTAAAAAGGCAAGAAAAGCCCCCGATGAGGGGGAACTTCATCATCCAGCACTACCGTGAGGAAAGCAACAGATAAATAATTAAACAAATATGTGTCGCAATGTGAGAGCAAGTCTTTCTTTTTTTCTTTTTTGGGACTGAATGTCTGTTTTGGTGTTTTCTGCTCAATCATGGAGATTCCGGAGGAGCGATTCTGCAGTGCGGCCAGAGCGGCCGGTGCGTCCAGCGGGCCGCCGGGCTGATGGGGCTCATGGGGCTGATGGGGCTCATGTGGCTCACTCAGGAGTGGGTTTAGATAAAGGTGTGAGCGGACAGGGAGGGGGGCAATAGCTGTCCCTGCAGGCAGTCCACAGTTAGGCTTATTACATGCACAGTCCTGCCTTTTCTACATGCAGCTGGACGCACGGAGGCGACCGTTTAACAGTAAAAACGCACACAAACTTATGCTTTTTATTATTTATTTAAATACCCCCCGCCTTTCTTGTGCTTGTGTCACATGCACACCCACGCACGGTCGTGTGAGCGTCCGTGCATGGTCTGAATAGGCAAAAGTCGTGCACACGCTTCTCCTGCAGCAGCTCGCAGAACAGAGGCGTGTGACGCCGTTTAACCCGGACCGGAGAGTCGGGCTGTTTGCGTGACGAATCCGCGCGGGTTGTGACGGGTGCGCGGGTCTCACGGCGATCCGTCCCCGCGGGGAGGAACAGCCAGGGCTGCCCGCTGGGTGGGACCCGTGCGCGGGCGTGCCGACGCATGACGCAGGAATCTGCGCGAGGGGGAGAGGGTGGCAGTGGTTGGGCTGCTGGTTCGGTTCCCGACCCTTAGTTACTGATGCTTTTCTAACTTGTGATTGCTCATCTGCCATGCAAGTCATGTGTGTGTGTGTGTGTGTGTGTGTGTGTGTGTGTGTGTGTGTGTGTGTGTGTGGTTAGTCAGTGGCTGTTGGACACATCTGGACCCATGCTGTAGTGAAGTCTCTCTCTCTTGCACACTCTTTCCTTCTACATACAGTAGTAGAAGCCATTCAGATTTATTAATTTATTTATCTTTTAGTGTTTGAAATTTGCCAGATGACCCACATCTGTTGGTGCTGACAGAAATGACGTGCCAGATGTGGATGTGAGAAGCAACTGGGAGCTGTCCGTGGTGCTGAAACGCGAGGGAAGAGGGTGCTGGTTCGGTTCCTTAGTTTGACCCTTAGTTACTGATGGTTATTTTTAACTTGTGATTGCTCATCTGCCATGCAAGTCATGTGTGTGTGTGTGTGTGTGGGGGGGGGGGGGGGGGGGTTTAGTCAGTGGCTGTTGGCCACATCTGGAACATGAGCTGTAACTGAACCCATGCTGTAGTGAAGATAAGATAAGATAAGATAATCCTTTATTTCTACCTCAATGGGGAAACTCACATTGTTCAGCAGCAGAACAGTTAACACACACATGTAGGGGAGGGGTAAAAACAGTAAAAAGTAAAAAAATATATATCATTATGGAATATTATAGACAATATATACAGTACATTGCAATGGAAATAAAGTAGTGCGAAAGACAAAAAAGACAAATAACAGTGCAAAAGGTAGAATGTGTGTGAGGTAGACAGACAGATGTTGCACATAATGGTTTTGCACATCTTGTTATGGTTATTATTGCACGTGTTATTGTCCGTTAACTACGTTAACTACGAAGTGAAGTCTCTCTCTCTTACACACTCTTTCCTTCTACATAGTACAAGCCATTCAGATTTATTTTTATTCTAGTGTTTGATATTTGCCAGATGACCCACATCTGTTGGCGCTGACAGAAACGATGTGCCAGATGTGGATGTGAGACGCAACTCAACAGCAGTAGCGTTGAAAGTCGTGAGAGAAACCGTTTTCGGTGTAACTGTTAGGATCACAAGGCCTGTCATTAAGGGGTTCGTCCCTCGTTGGTGATGCTGGGGGGGCCAGATGTGAAGCTGATACAGTTGTGAAGCTGATCCAGATGTGGAGCGGTTCTCGCCAGCAGCACCAGTCACTGGGGAATGACGAGAGCTGTCCGTGGTGCTGAAACAGACGCAGGAGTGGCAGTGGTCGGGGTGCTGGTTCGGTTCCTGACGCTTAGTTACTGATGTCTTTTTTAACTTGTGATTGCTCATCTGCCATGCAAGTTGTGTGTGTGTGTGTGTGTGTGTGTGTGTGTGGGTGGGAGGGGGGGCGGTGTTAGTCAGTGGCTGTTGGACACATCTGGAACATAAGCTGTAACTGAACCCATGCTGTAGTGAAGTCTCTCTCTCTCACACACTCTTTCGTTCTACATAGTAGAAGCCATTCAGGTTTATTTATTTCTTTTTTAGTGTTTGATATTTGCCAGATGACCCACATCTGTTGGTTCTGCTGACAGAAACGACGTGCCAGATGTGGATGTGATATGCAACTGAAAGTCGTGAGAGAAACCGTCTCCGTGCCACGCTGGGTTTTTGGTGTAACTGTTAGGATCACAAGGCCTCTCATTAAGGGGTTCGTCCCTCGTTGGTGATGTTGGGGGGGCCAGATGTGGAGCTGATACAGATGTGGAGCGACTCGCGGCTCCCGCCAGCAGCACCAGTCACTGGGGAATGAGGAGAGCTGTCCGTGGTGCTGAAACAGACGGCTCCAGTTCACAGTTTGATTTGATTTGATTTTTTTATTTTGTACATGTATAAGACAACAATTAAAAGAGAACAAAAGAACAAAACAAAGAATTTCATACTTTAACACTTGATATCTTAATTTACATGTGCAAAAAGGAGTAGGAAGAAGTGTAAACTTATTTAATCCTACCCCCATTCACTAATCATTTATTAACACGTATTTATGATAACTAACTATACTATAATTATACTCACACACTTCTATACATACATACACATAGTATACTTATTTATATATATATATATATATATATATATATATATATATATATTTATATATAAATAAGTATATTTATATATATGTATATGTGTGTGTGTATATATATATATATATATAATATATATATATATATATATATATATATATATATATATATATATATATATATATATATATATGCCCATGCATATATACATATATAATTAGCTACCCATTGCTGTACCCATATATATATATATATATATATATATATATATATATATATATATATATAATATATATATATATATAAACAAATCTACCCATTCACCCAATAGTTAATACATTTTAAATGCTGTTCTCCGGCTGCAGTCACTCTTCACTCTTCAGTTTGTAGGAACAATCTGAGCAGCCAGTGAGCCACGTGCACATCTGTCAGCATGAGCGTGTCCCAAATTAGCATTTGACTCGGACGGTAATGAAGATACAGAATTTTTTTTTTTGTAATGAGCCATTTAAAACAAACTCCGCACGAACTACGCTGCCATAATATTTGGCCAACATAGCATCGATTCCGTCTAAATTATGCTAATAAGTTTCATACATATTTCATTTTAGCTCATACTAAATGGCACATCAATTCCCACCGGCGTTCCCTTCATGGTGTCACGACCCATCTGCAATTTCGGCTTTCTGTGTCCTTTTTTTCCTCTTTGGTTTCGGCCGTGAAGCAAATGTTCGCTTGAAATGGCATCATCCTGTGTACCTACTGGTGTTCAAATTAATTAGCTCACAATCATTAAATGGGGCTATTTATTCACAAAATCAAAGCTTCTTTTGTTAAAATGGACTATACTGTATGAACGGTGTTGAAATGCAGCACAGACTGTATCACAGACGGCTGTGTAATGTCTTGAGAACCAGATATACCTGTGTACATGTTAAGTATACAGTCTCTGTGAAAAATACAGATTTTTAAGGTTTTTATGCGACTTATTGATAAGCATTCAAGCATAGTACATTCTCTTTCCTTATTAGAGTTGTGCAGAATAAACATCTTAAGACACAGACCATCAAGGATGTTTAAACAGCATTTCCCATCTGTAGATTGTCGTTGCTTGTGCTCAACTGAAAGCACTTCTTTTGCCGACATTTCATTTCATTTCAGAAGAATTTGTCATCTTGCGGTAAAAACGATAAATTCCCGTTGATGACATTTTTGTGTAAAGCTGATTTATCGTTCTGCGTTAAATCCACGCACAACGTACATGAAGGAAGGAAGGAAGGAAGGAAGGAAGGAAGGAAGGAAGGAAGGAAGGAAGGAAGGAAGGAAGGAAGGAAGGAAGGAAGGAAGGAAGGAAGGAAGGAAGGAAAGAAAGAGGAAGGGAAGAAGGAAGGAGATAGCAGGAAGAAAGAAGGAAGGAAGGGAAAAAAGAAAGAAGGAAGGAAGGAAGGAAGGAAAGAAGGAAGGAAGGAAGGAAGGAAGGAAGGAAGGAAAGGGAAGAAGAAAGGGAGAAAACAAGGAAAGGATGAAGGAAGGGAGAAAAGAGGAAGGGAAGAAGGAAGGAGAGAGCAGGAAGAAAGAAGGAAGGAAGGAAAAAAAGAAGGAAGGAAGGAAGGAAGGAAGGAAGGAAGGAAGGAAGGAAGGAAGGAAGGAAGGAAGGAAGGAAGGAAGGAAGGAAGGAAGGAAGGAAGGAAGGAAGGAAGGATGGAAGGAAAGAGCAAGGGAAGTAGGAAGGAGAGAGCAGGAAGAAAGAAGGAAGGAAGGGAAAAAGGAAGGAAGGAAGGAAGGAAGGAAGGAAGGAAGGAAGGAAGGAAGGAAGGAAGGAAGGAAAGGGGAAAAGAAAGGGAGAAAACAAGGAAAGGAGGAAGGAAGGAGAGAGCAGGAGGAAAGAAGGAAGGAAGGAAAAAAAGAAGGAAGGAAGGAAGGAAGGAAGGAAGGAAGGAAGGAAATGAGCCTGAAAGAAAGAAAGAAAGAAAGAAAGAAAGAAAGAAAGAAAGAAAGAAAGAAAGAAAGAAAGAAAGAAAGAAAGAAAGAAAGAAAGAAAGAAAGAAAGAAAGAAAGAAAGAAAGAAAGAGCTGGAGTTGAATTGGTATTTTTTTATCGTCATTTTTATCGTTTTTATCGGGATAAATGCCAGAAATTATCGCGATACATTTTTTAGTCCATACTAAAACTCTACTCTACAGGGTTAAGCACACATGGCCCGGTACAGCGTGCAGGCTGCACACCATGTCTGTTCTAAGCACAGTTGGGGAACTGATATACAGCCCAAGAGGAAATCAAATTAACTCAGGGGGAGTTATGACAGCCACTGTGAATCTAATAATTGACTGCATTGCTTTTCTCTGATTACTGTTGCTATGTATTTATGAATGTGCATGATCTTTTGTTTATATCATAATGTCTTTACTTGGTAACACTTCTTGAAAAAGCCCAGTGCTTTTGCAGTGACCAGTAGGGACCGTCACTTGCCATCTTCCGTGTTAGTGGTCAGCTTGTATGAAGGAATAGAGTTTTTCCTGTACTGGATTTATGTTAGTGATGGATAACGTGTGTTTTCCCCCCCTAACACTGATTGAATTCAGCCACACCGCAGGCCCAGGCTATCCTCTGGTGAAGTTTATCAATAAGACAGTGGATGCAGCAGAAGTGGTGTTGCCATGGCAGACGGTGATAAGGAAGGAGAATACGCTTTGAGAGAGTCCAGCTGATCACACAGCGATTTGGGAGCTTTCGGTGCTAATGTTTGATGCTCCGCGCTTCAGGGAGAGACGGAGGAGCCGAACCCAGAACTGCACTTTGGACCGACTATAGGTCAGATTACTTACAGAAGCTGTAAGAAGCACTGTTCTTTCTTATAACATTATTAGTACCTGTTTATAGAGGGAATGCACATGACGTCACAGATGCGACTTCACAGCGCGTGTCAGAAAGACTGAGTGTCAGCGTAGACTTTCAGTTTGAGCAACTGGAAAACATCTAAAATGGGAAAGAGCTGTTGTGCGATCGACTGTACTCATAGATTTAGCAAGAAATCAGAGTTATCGTTTTACAGACTGCCGAAAAATAAGCTTTAGACCCCGTCCACACGTAGCCGGGTATTTTTAAAACCAAATATTTCCCCCCCTCCGTTTATAAAATAATTTTTATCCACATTACATCGTTTAAAAAAAAACCCTTCCACACATAACCGAAGATCTGCGTTTTCGACCACATTCATAAGCATTCTAACCTGTAGATCATCTGCGGCTCCCGGGGAAGCTGCACCTCCGCGGCGCAAATTCCCCGGCAAGCAGCGTCTCCTTCTCGGTCGCCACGGAGCTGCCCGCATTAGCGACGCGTACCCTACGCCGTAGGGTACGGCGTAGGCTCTGCGTCGGTGGTGTAACGCAGTAAACGGTGGTCAAGAGCAGATACCATTTATTTAATAAATAGCTTGGAGAACAGATGCTGGATCATCTGTAGTTCTGTAGTAAACAAAGGTTGCACGTCAGAGCAGATTTTTTGTTGTTTTGGCGCATAATGTGACGTTCGAAAACGCAAAACTGCGGTTGTGTCCGTCTACACGCATCTACATAAACTGAGTTTTCAAAAATTTTCACTTTGCCCAGAGTTTTTTTTAAACATTTGTTTATTTGCGTTTTCATGTGGATGACAGGTCCAAACGTAGGAAAATATCTTCGTTTAGCAGATACCCGGCTACGTGTGGACGGGGGTCTTAGAGAGAGACAAATGTATCGCTGCAATTCGCAAAAACAACTGGATTCCAGGCACCAGGTGTCACGAATGTGTTTGTTGAGGACCCAAACGCAGGAGAGCAGGAGGCAGGAGTTGCAAAAAACAGGGTTTATTTAGCAAAAAACCAAGAACAAAACGCTGCAGAGCAGGATTACCCAAAACACGAGAGCAAAAAACCAGAAACCTGACAGGACACATGGAGGAAGGAAACAGTACGGCCCGACAGGGAGCAGGGAAAGACAAGACCAGATATACACAGGGGATAACGAGACACAGGTGCAGACAATCAGGGCAGAACAGAAAACGCAAACTGGGGGAATTGTCAAACACCAGGCGGTCCCTGTTTTGTATCAGGTAATGTTGGATTTTTGGTTAGCTAACGTTAAACGGTCAAATCATAAAGTTCGGTGTCCTCATTACTTTAATTTCTACAACAAATCCTGCCTTGAAGTAGGACCAAGGCAGGATTTGCTTTGCTTTGTGTATTTCCCCGGCGTAGAAATTAAGTACATATAAATATCAGGAAACTCGATTCGTGGCCAAATATTAATGTCCATGGACCACTGGTTCTTGGGGTAACTGTACGTGTCACTGTCAAGTCCAACTGCCTTTAATTTAAGCCCATAATCGTCTGTTATCCCGTTTTCTCCACTAGTTGCAGCTGTTTTTGCCATTCAGTGCGAGTAAGAGGGCGTGGGGAAGTGACGTCAATGCAAACCCTCAATACTTGCTAATGTGTGCATGTCACAAGCCCTCGCTCACTTAGATATTTGCTACATTTACTGGAATTGTGATCAGGTGGCAAGGAAGATTCAGAGCAAAGCATCTAGCCGGGCTCTGCTCTGAATGGATCTTTGCTTTGAAAGCCGGCTGCTTTGACGTGGACCCCCACAGGGCCCCTGGCAGCTAAACTCCCACTGTGGCAGATTTATATTAGTAATTTAAGGGAGGCTGTCACACAGCATTCTCCAGATGGAGAGAGCTGTGGAGGCATGCAGTCGATTAAACATGGTTTGTTTAGAAATAATCATTTTGATGCAGAGGCTGAGGATTTGTTTGAGGCATATTGGCTCTAAGATTCAAAATGTTAATTCCATAATGACTCAAAAGAATATGTCGTAATGACACGTACAGTAAATGTATAGTGGAGAATTGCGTCAGGGGATCCGAGCTTTTTCTGCTCGTCTAATGCACAGTGAAGCATCTAAGTGCTCAGGATCATAGCAGAGAGGACAGGTTTGTTTTTCTGCTGCCTCAAAGGTCATGCAGGTCAAAAGCTAATTCGTTAATTCCCCTTGCCTTGCACATTCACAAATATATGCATGTTACTTTCATCACTGAGCTGTTAAAAGTGACTTTTAGAGATGAGTTGTTTTGGAAAGAGCCTCAACTTCTTCATTTCATTACTTGAAAATGAAGTAGGAAGAAACAGCACAGAGAGAGCTCTGTGTGATTAATGGCTCTCCAAAATGGACAACAAGGACAACAAATTAAGCTTCCATCTCCCAAATTAGGACGATAGTGCTAAGATGATGGTTTGATGACCTTGGAGCTTGAATTCCTTCTACATTTGCACTAAAGTTTGAGTTAAAAGTCAAATCTAGTAGTTACATGATGAGAGCATTAAAATACGTATGTCTTATCTTACTGTGAGTGTGTGTGCAGTGTGTGGGTTGGAAGCGGAGGGCAGGGCATCAGGGTTCGAGAGGTCCAGGAAAACCAGGACTGGGGGGTCAACATATCTTAGGTCTGATTTAATAAAGTTCCTTTTGTCCATTTATTCAATTTCATTTGCTGATTCTTTTCGTCGAGCAAGAATATTTAAATACCTGACATCTTTCGGTGATTATATCATATATTATATCATAGTTATATTTATATCATAGTCATATTATATTAATATCATACTGTATATTATATTTATGATAGAGCTTACATTTGGTATTAAACAGGTTATTTTTGTAAAAATGATATATATTTATTTATACAAATTAGTGTATAGTATAAAACGTAAATACAGGCATATAATTTATGTTTAGTTGTGGAAAGGGGGTGGAATTAAATAAGTTTGTACTTCTTCCCACTCCTTTTCGAACATGTAACTGAAATATGTTTTTTGATGTGTTTTTTTTTCTTTATGTGGTGGAATGCCCACCTGTATTTGTTTCTTTTATACATGTTCGAAATAAATACAAACGAACGAGCGATCCCTTTCGCCTTCATCAGAGTCAATCCAATTCAATAAAATTTTATTTATATAGAATCTAATACGACGGAAGTTCTCTCTAGGTTCTTTCCAGAGACCCAGAACATAAACCCCGAGAAATTATTACAGTCACAAGACGCACACGCCATCCTGTGACTCTGATGAAGGCGAAAGGGATCTCTGAAACATGTCAGGTATTTAAAAAACCTCAATATTCTTGTCGGACGAAAATAATCTGCAAATTAAATATCTTAAAGGGGACATATTATGGCATTTAATGTATATTTTAAACAGGCCTTGAATGTCTTAAAAACAATCTAAAGCTTGTTTTTTCTACCTAAATCAGATATTCAGCCTGTGGGCCCTGTCTCTAGTTTTTACAGATAATAAAGCCTTTTTCTGTGCTCCATTCTTAGGGAAGGGGAGGCTATGATAATGATGCTCTGTGCTGATTGGCTGCTTGAACGACGTGTAGGAGGGGAGGAGACAAAGCGTCGCTCCGGGGAGAAGAGCAGCGGCTGCGTAGCAAAGCGTGTCCACGGTTCTGCGTTAAATCGACACGTACCCTACGCCGTAGGCTCTGTGTTGGTGTAACGCAGAACCATAAATCAGACTTTAGTCACCTCGTCTTCAAACAGGAAGATTGAATTTAATTCTTAACAGTTACACCACAGTTATTTGCTCTGATTCCTCATCATTTCACTTCTTATGTTACAAGACAAATGAATCATGTAACTGTAAAGAAATCACAACACTGAATTTTCACAAATGGCAACTTTATTGTTAAAATATATCAATAAAATGTATGCACTATTGCTGGCTCAGGAAGGACTGCGCGTCTTCTGAATGTGAACAGCTCCAGGTGCTTGAAAGATCTGAAACCACAGAAGAAAAATGTATTACGGTACTGAGCCACCGGCTCCGGGGGAACCGGCTCCCCCGGAGCCGGTTCCCCCGGAGCCCCCGGATTCGGAACTCCGGGTTCGGAGTTCCGAACCCGGAGTTCCTCGACGGTCCGGTCTGGTGAGGAGCCCCGGGGCTCCGGAGCTAAGCTAAATACTTAGCCCATGCAAAGATCATACAAATATAAATTACATAAAAATAACGTCACTTACCGCTGACTCGTGCAGTTGCCGGGTCCGTGCTGTGGAAACAGCCACCGCTGCTGAACAATGGCGGAAGCTCGAGCGGGCGGACAGAGCTGGTTGTGGGCGTGGTTTCAGCAGCGGAGGAGACTGAGGGCGTGGTTTGCATTTTGCTTACGTAAAGAAAATGCACAAATCCAAACGGCCCGTAGAAACCACATGACACTGGGGGATTCAGTTGGGCGGGGGGGGAGCAGACCTTGCAGATTTTCATGGGATATCATCTTTTCTGTGTTGGCAGGGTGAGGGGAGACCACGTTATATATGTTAAAACAAGAAAAAACGTGTTTTTCATAATAGGTCCCCTTTAACCCTTGTACTGTCTTTGGGTCAAAATGACCTAATTGTCCTATCCTTCTTCCCTCCTTCTCTCTCCTTCCTTCTTCCCTTCCTCCTTCCTTCCTTCCTTCCTTCCTTCCTTCCTTCCTTCCTTCCTTCCTTCCTTCCTTCCTTCCTTCCTTCCTTCCTTCCTTCCTTCCTTCCTTCCTTCCTTCCTTCCTTCCTTCCTTTTCTCCCATCCTCCCTTCCTTATGCTCTCCCTTCCTTACATCCTTCTTTTCTCCCTTCCTTCCTTCTTTCTTTCCTTCTTTTCATTCTTCCTTCCTTCCTTCCTTCCTTCCTTCCTTCCTTCCTTCCTTCCTTCCTTCCTTCCTTCCTTCCTTCCTTCCTTCCTTCCTTCCTTCTTTCTTTCCTCCCTTCTTCTCTTCCTCCTTCCTTGAACCGAAGACAGCACAAGGGTTAAGTCTTTTACTTCCTTTTTGAGGTTTTTAAATGTTTGTTGAAAGCATCAAGCTACAGTTACAACCTTAACACAGCAAGCAGTTTGATAAGTACAGAATTATCACACAATCACAAAAACCAAACAATTGTCTTCATTTTTACTATAATTTATTAAATATCTCCATCACATTTGTTCTAACAGTGCTGTTGCTGCAGTTTGGGCTTCAGGATGTGCTTGGAAAGGACGTGTTTGATCTCTGGGATATTTCAGACCACAGGATACTTGTTAATGGATGCTTGAACTCACCTCCAGGGATATCTCCTCTCTGGTGAACGTTATCCGTTCCTCCGCTAATAGAAGAGATCCAGCCGCACTGATTCCATCCATATCCTTTCCTTCAAGCTTTGAACTCTGTTTCCTCACCTGGCATTTCTAGCTCCAGCACGTCCTCGTGAGACATCCCTTCTCATTCTAACTGCAGCCGGCGATGGGGCAGCCTTTGTCAGTATTACGGTGATGTCCATTGTGTAGCTTTGAGTCACTTTACTCATCATGTGATGGAATGCTTTTATGTGTAGATATTTATAGAGGGAATGCGCATGACGTCACAGATGCGACTTCACAGCGGGTTACGCCCACTAAGTGGCAGAAAGACTGAGTGGCAGTGTAGCCTTGCAGTTTGAGCAACTCGAATAACATCTGAAATGGGAAAGAGCTGTTGTGCGATTTTACCAAAAAATAAGCTTAAGAGAGACAAATGGATCGCTGCAATTCGCAGAAACAACTGGATTCCAGGCACCGAAACGTGGATTTGCGGTTCCCATTTTGTATCAGGTAATGTTGGATTTTTGGGTAGCTAACGTTAAACGGTCAAATCATAAAGTTCGGTGTCGTCATCACTTTAATTTCGCCAACAAATCCTGGCTTGAAGTTGGACCAAGCGTCAAGACTTTTGTATGTCTTCAAGCTTTGCTTCGTGTATTTCCCCGGCGTAGAAATTAAGTCCATATAAATATCAGGAAACTGGATTCGTGGCCCAATATTAATGTCCATGGACCACTGGTTCTTGGTAACTGTACCAAATATTAATGTCCATGGACCACTGGTTCTTGGTAACTGTACCAAATATTAATGTCCATGGACCACTGGTTCTTGGTAACTGTACCAAATATTAATGTCCATGGACCACTGGTTCTTGGTAACTGTACCAAATATTAATGTCCATGGACCACTGGTTCTTGGTAACTGTACCAAATATTAATGTCCATGGACCACTGGTTCTTGGGGTAACTGTACGGGTCACTGTCAAGTCCAACTGACTTTAATTTAAGCCCATAATCGGCTGTTATCCCGTCTTTTCCACTAGTTGCAGCCATTTTTGCCAGTAAGGGGGCTGGTCCCGTGGGGAAGTGACATCAATGCAAACCCCCTATAAAGAAGGTTCATGCAGTGAGGCTGACGGCGAGGAGATGGGACGTCCAGGGAAAGGAATAGGGTGAGATCTGGGTATAGGTTTAGGAACGGCTTAGATCTGCTCAGTGATGTCACCGGGGGGTGGAGACGTAAGAATCAGATGCCCATCAGATGGGCAGGACTGAAAATTAGAAATTTGGATTCAAGACGGAACATGGACCAAGCAAGAATACATGAAATTGGACTCCAGATCATTATTTTAATCCCTCTATCTTTGGTTTTACCCTTAGTAGGGATGGGCGGTAGGGACTAAAAAATGTATCACGATCATTTCTGGCATTTACCCCGATACCGATAAAAATGACGATAAAATAAATACCAATTCAACTCCACCGTTTCAACTATAAATCTATCTCGCTCTCAGATCCGCCATGTTTGTTACACAAAAACATCATCAACGGGAGTTTATCTTTCTTTCTTTCTTTCTTTCTTTCTTTCTTTCTTTCTTTCTTTCTTTCTTTCTTTCTTTCTTTCTTTCTTTCTTTCTTTCTTTCTTTCTTTTTTTCTTTCTTTCTTTCTTTCCTTTTTCCCTTCCTTTCTTTCTGGCTCATTTCCTTCCTTTTTTCCTTCCTCTTTTCTCCCTTCCTTCCTTCTTTCCTTGTTTTCTTCCTTCCTTCTTTCCTTGTTTTCTTCCTTCCTTCCTTCCTTCCTTCCTTCCTTCCTTCCTTCCTTCCTTCCTTCCTTCCTTCCTTCCTTCACGTACGTTGTGCGTCGATTTAACGCAGAACCATAAATCAGCTTTACACAAAAACGTCACCAACAGGAATTTATCGCTTTTACCGTGAGATGACAAATTCTTACCCTGAGGAATTTTTTTGACGGTATATCGTGAACGGTAAAATATCACCCATTCCTAACCCTCAGTCATGATTTTCGGCAGATAAACAATGTAGAGTTAACTTAAGGCCCTAACGACCAGTCAGAGCTTCTCAGACCTTCAACGAATCATAAGAATAAACGCCAGCGTAGGAACATGATCATTCCCGCCAGCCATTTAGAGGTGGATAAGAGGTGGAACTTCTTTCAAAACCAAGAAAAACAGAACGCTGCACTGTCTTGGAATCGGGCTGGATTCGAGAAGCCAACCGTCAAGACCGTTCACACGAGATAAAAACATGTCCTTTTTCAAACCCTCCGAGGCGCTGACGCAGCTTTCAAGTGGGATTCAAGACATTCTTCTTTTGCCAGTCGGGAACTGCGGGGTTCTGGGGTTATACTGCATCTCGTGAAATATTTGTGTGTGTCTTTTATCAAGCAGGCTCTTACATTTCTCTGTGGGTGGTCTTTACAAAAACTTTGAGAATACCCAGGAAGAACTCAAAACTTAGCTCAAAAGTTGATGTTCTCTCTTAGGAAGTGGGCTCAGTTTCACAATGATATATATGTGTTTAATAACAAGTTCAAGTTTATTTGAAATTAGTGCTGTCAGGTGATTTAAAAAATGAATCTAATTAATTACAGGATTTATATTTAATTAATCTAATTTATCACATTTTAATCTCATATCTGCTAAAGGTCCCCAAATAAAGAATTTGAATTCTAGGACATTACAAAATTGTAGTGCATGACTAATCAATTGAATACACTAAGAAGAGGAGATTTAAAATCCACATTTTTATTGGTGAAGTGTGTTTCATAAATGAAATTCAAAAGAAAAAATATCTTCCTGTTCAGTTGGTCGTGCATCTGTGCACGTTGGCCTGGGGGAGTGGTTTTAATACGGTTTGGTTATGACACCATTCCTCTTGAGGCTCTCTTCTTCCATGATTGAAATCGTCCTGCAATCAGCAGCAACCCACTTTGCAATTGAGTTTGTCAGTTTTTCTGTCGTGGCTTTGCTCATTCGTTTCCCAGATTCTGCAGGCGTGGGTTGGTGAAGTGAGCTCGCGCTAGTACTAGTAGCTGTAACGTTTACAGTGGAACTTGTCCGGACATGTTTAGTGTTTAAATGATAATTCAGGCTGGAGCAGCTCCGCTGATAGGAACATTCTTTTTTACAAAATGTACAAATCATCGCGTTCTTTTTGATAGTCCTGTCTTCTTTCTTTTTACACATAAACTTGCCGTTCAAAGGCCCTAGCAAAGATTTGCTGAGTCGCTCCCCTGAGTCGTCCAGGTCTGTCACTGCTTTGTTAGTTTGACTAGCAGCAGGAGGGGAGTGACCTGCCGAGTGACCTACGGGTCCCTCAATGGGCCAAATTTAAAATGCTCGCACATTTTGCCACTCAATTAATTGCGTTAATTTTCACAACGCGTGAATTAGCAGTGTAATTAATTAATCTAATTAATGCGCTAAACTGACAGCCCTATTTGAAATACATCATCGCATAACAATATGAATTATGATGTTTTTTAGGCCCAATCCCAATACTCCCCCCTACCCCTACTAAGCACCACCACTAAAATCAGGAAGCTGAGAGCCAAAAGCTGTTTTAATTTCAGCTGTAGCGCTGTTAATATGCCACTTTATTAAGTTTTAATATTTTTTCAGGTAAAAGTAACCGTTAAGATCCCCAACCTGGGCTCAGTTTATCCAAATAACGCCTGTTAAGAAATTTGACCCGATGTTTTCGGTGATGAGAATAGCCGCCGGTCCGGAGGGCAGCAGCAGCAGCAGCTCACGTACAGACGTGATCGTCGGGTCAACCTGCGCCGTCGTCCCGGGGAGAAACCTGCAGCTCTGTGGAGAATTACCGCTGGCTGAAATAAATCATTTAGGAAAATAAATGTTGGTTTAATAGATGAAATCTAACAGTTGTAGCTACGCCTGTTAAGAAATTTGCTCCGAAAATTTCGAGATTTTCTGCCTGCCGGCTTTATGGTTCCGCGTTAAATTGATGCAGAGCCTACGGCGTAGGCTCTGCGTTGGTGTAACGCAGAAGCATAAATCCGCCTTTATTCTGGCGTGATGTTCGGCAAACGGGAAAACGAGTGATTATGTACATTCACTGAGTGAATATTATGAAGTTAAAATATATATTTCTCGCTAGAAATGTAATCAAAACGCATTTTTATGCAGAAACTAACTCAAAATATTAATTTTATTCACTAAAAAATAAGAAATGTCCGCCATATTTTTTTTTTGATTCAGTCCGCAAATGACGACGAAAAGCATTCTGGGAAATTTTTCTGTCCCTAGAAAACTAGTGAGGATCGGAAATCCCTACATCCGTAGGGACAGATTCATAGCCACTACACTAGTTTTCTTCACTACACATAGGTGGAAAGAGGAATTGGGACACCACTACCCTCACGGGAACGTGCAAAATTTAGGGGTAGGGATGAAAACGAGGGGTAGTGGGAGTATTGGGACAGGGCCTCGAAACAAGAACACCGCTCTATTGAAAAAAAAAAACTACAGAAAAATAAATAATCAACTGTCAAACAATGCTAAAAAAAGTTTATTATTAAACTGATATTAATGATAAAGTGAATATTCCTTCAGAATAGGTGGACTCCGTATTTTGCTGAAACTAAACACATCTCTGTGATGGTGCTGATTTCCAGTAATATTTTACACCAACAGGAGCGAGGGGCTCAGCTCTCCCCGGTTCCTCTGATTGCCGGCCAGGTGAGATCAGTCCCCGCCATGCTGGCCATGTAAAGCTGTCACGAAGCTGCCACGCCACGCCGGCTGCCCATTACACTCATTTAAATGACAAAGTAAAACCGTTTTTAGAAGACATTTAGTTGTTGCATTATTCTAACTGCTGAAAAAGGTTTTGATCAGTTTAATTCCTGGCGTTATTTTCAGGTGGGAGATGTGAGAGCATCCGTGATGAGATCAGCCACAAACACCATCCCTGCATCGTCCATGCAGCCTCGCTGTCATTCAGCATGCAGATGCTATTCCTGCACACCTTTTTTAACCCCTCAGACGTTGTGTCCAACGCTTAGGAATAGGCCTGTGTTGAAAAAATAGTTTTTCCGATTCTAAATCGATTCTCATATTAATTCCCAAAAATCGATTTGTATGTCTAAAGATCTTTTTTTTTTTCCATCATTACATTACAACTTTTGGTATTTTTGTGTTTATGCCCAAAAAAGGATGTTCTGTTGGGCACAATGTTTTCGCCTTTAAATATGTTTAACGGTAGGAAAATATTAACGTTTGCAGTTACAAAGATGGAGAAGTGCAGGAGCATAAATTGTCTATATTTCATTACTTTATATTAGGGGTGTAACAATATATCATGCCACGAAATTTATTGGGTTATTAATATTAATCTATTGTGTTGACTAGTAACGCGCATCTGACCGCGCCTCGACCCGCGGACCAAAATCTTACTCCTCTCAGAAGAAACTAGTACCGTTTTGAGCTCTGAACCTTTACTTATGTAAGTCTGGTGTAGAGTTAAGCCTTACCTTATTAAATTAAACCTTTTTGGGGTCGTGAGTAGGATAAACACGGGGAAACTTCTGCTGAGTTCCAGTGTACTTTAATGTCCCTCAACAGTGTAGGATTTTAGAACATCAACACAGCACCTAGTGCCGTACTGTGGCGTATCACTCCGCCCAATCTAAAACATATTAACAACTACAGATAAACTGACTAGTGTCATTATAGTCCCTGATTTACATCAGAATATAAAGAATATATTTATAAAATAATGAACCCTGAATTACCAAAATAACCTTAACAAAAATAAATCTCCTCTTACACTTATAAGGTGAGCATGAATCAGTCTTTTTATGATGTAAAATTGTATGTATTTATTTATTTATTTAATTTTAGTTGTTACATTTCTGGAAAAGAAAAAAGTCAAATCATACATGAGAGAAACTATTCAGTTTGTGGCAAAATATTTGTACTTGTATGAAACTGAAGATGCAAAATGCAAACCTGACATTTACTTTTAGTTCAGTTTGTGGAAAATGGTTGGCCTGGCTTTCTCTTTAAAACTTAAACAGTTATAAAGCATTACAAACTGTAACAATAGGGCAAACGCACAGCATTGTTTTGTATTTTGTGTCTTTCAAATAAAAGACAATTTTTTCCAGTCATATGTTCCTCATTCAAGGTTGTTAAAAAATACTGCTATAATATCGTATCGTATCGTTATCGTGACCTCAATATCATGTACCATATCGTGAGATTAGTGTATCGTTACACCCCTACTTTATATACTGTCTTGGGGTTACATTTGCATAAAATGCTAAAAACCAAATTCTCAAAAATGAAAAACCCAAAAAAGAGTAAAAGTGGAATATATAAAAAAGGAATCTGGGAAAGAATAAAACCAATTTCATACGTCCTCTGTTTACTGCCCTGGATCTGTTTGGTAATTCTGCCCCACATGTTTCTGTTTCAGTTCTATCAGCATTCTGGGAGCTGATTGGTCCTTACAGCATCATTAGCTGCAATACTTGCTGTTGAATCTCAATATAATACTAGTAGTAATATGTTGCAGAACTACAGTCATATAATTCATGCAACAGCTAAAAAAACAGTTTTAATAACACTAACCCAAATCGATATCGGAATCGAATCGGATTGAACCAAATCTTGATAATCGATTCTGAATCTTAAGAATCGGAATCAAATCGATTCTTGACATTTGAATCGATCCCCAGCCCTTCTTAGGAAGCACATAGTCCTTCTTTTCCGCTCCTGACTTCCCACCGAGCAGCTCCATTAAGGTTCAGCTTGTATTGTGAATAATCTACAAAACTGAGTCTTAATTCAAGGAGGAGAATGGTTATGATTTTAAGACTTTTCCGCGGGTTTGTCAGCAGGAGCGACTCCTCGGCAGGTCAAGGCAACTTTCCCATCAGCCTTTTTTTAACCGGCATAAAAATAAAGTTTTGTCTCATTAAGTTTGGAGGACGTGTCGCCCTCCGCCGCCGCTCAGCCGCAAGTAAACATGATTTCCAGCCCCATCAAGAGAAAATAAACTGCTCAGACATTGTTGATTATTTCCTGCATGATTAAGGCGGGCGTGGGATCAAGCCTGAACGGATCTTATTCCTGACCTCGTTCTTATTAGCTTCTCCCTCGCCGTCGCCGCGCTGCTTTTAGCCTCGCTGCAGAGCACAGACAGCAGACCACACCGGCTGAAATGGACTCATTCGCTCAGCTGTCACTTCGCATCGGCTCTGGGCAAATCTCCGCAGCATCCCACAGGGGAAGAAATGGAATATGAACAGTCTCGACTGACGTGCACTTACGATAAACCCAAATGAAGAGTGCAGGATTGTGAAATGGAGAAATGCCGGTCTCCGTCTGGCTGTGTGACACCTTCACACGCAGAACCCGTCCCGCCGAGTCGCCTCGTCTCGCAGGATGATCTCGTATTTAAAGGTGTAATTTAATCATATCTTTTTTTTGCAATATCGGGGCTGAAAGTGAGTCACCGTGATTCCCTGCGTTCCCCGGAGACGCCGATGTTATAAGCGTCAGAGCTGGCAGCCGCCGGGCTGGAAAAGTGTTGGGGAGTTTTGGAGATAAGACTTTTTGCAGCGGTGAAAGTGAAAGCCGAGATCTCGGTGGACCGGACAAGCCCAAAAAAACCCAAACGGATGGAGGGAGGGAGGAAAACAACTTTGTCAAATGTGTGTCGCCTTGTTCATCAACATTTCACCGAGAGCCATTTAGGCGGCCCCAGAGCAGAGTTAAAAGAAGGAAAACACGCTGACAAGGTCATGCGAGTATCGGTGTGAGAAAGAGAGAAAGAGAGAGAGAGTACGGAAGAGTATTGGGGCCAGGCAGGAGAAAAATAAAAATAATATTTTAGAGGAGGAAGATTTCTTTTCATTATGCACTTCCAGACAAAAGTTGAAATGTCGAGAAAAAAGTCAAAATGTCGAGAAAAAAGTCAAAATGTCGAGAAAAAAGTCAAAATGTTGAGAAAAAAGGTGAAATTTCGAGAATAAAGTCAACCATCTGAGACAATAACAAACATGTGACTGTCTTTACAAAATGCCTCGTAGGCCGATAGATGAACTCCTGAAACTGTACTGCAGAATCGGCTTCAGTAACAAAGAAATTCAGTCAAAATTCTGTCAGTCGCTCTCCTAACTGGATTCAATGGGCCAGAGGAGACATTTCCACTTTATTCACGAAATTTCAACTTTATTCTCGAAATTTCGACTTTTTTCCCGAAATTGTATTTCAACTTTATTCTCGATATTTCGACTTTATTCACAAAATTTCGACTTTATTCTTGAAATTATATTTCAACATTATTATCGAAATTTCAACTTTATTCACGAAATTTCGACTTTATCCTCGAAATTTCGACTTCATACTTGAATTATATTTCAACATTATTCTCGACATTTTGACTTTATTCACAAAATTTTATTTCAACTTTATTCACGAAATTTCAACTTTACTCATGAAATTGTATTTCAACGTTATTATCGAAATTCCAACTTTATTCACAAAATTCCCACTTTATTCTCGAAATTTAAATTTCAACATTAATCTCGAGATTTTGACTTTTTTCTTGACATTTCAACTTTTTTCTCGAAGTGCATAATAGAAAAAAAACTCTTCCATAGAGAGAAAGAGGGAGCTGCAGTAAGAAGAAAAAGAAGAGGAGGCGTTTCTACAGCTTCCTTAAGCTGAAACCTTCAGAGAAAAAAGTCGAAATGACGAGAAAAAAGTCAACATTTCGAAAAAAAAGTCGAAATGTTGAGAAAAAAGTCGAAATGTTGAGAAAAAAGTTGAAATGTCAAGGTTAATGTCGAAGTACAATTTGGAGAAAAAGTCGAAATGTATTTCAACTTTATTCTCGAAATTCCAACTTTATTCACAAAATTTCGACTTTATAGACGAAATTTTGACTTTATTCTTGAAATTGTATTTCAACATTAATCTCGACATTTCAACTTTTTTCTCGAAGTGCATAATAAAAGAAAAATCTTCCCCTCTCAAATATCTTTCCTCCTGCATGGCCCTAATACTCTTCCGTAGAGAGAGAGAGCGGGAGCTGCAGTAGCAAGAAAAAGAAGAGGAGGCGTTTCTCCAGCTTCCTTAAGCTGAAACCTTCAGGCCTGTTATGTTTTCAGCTGCAGTGGTCTGTGTGTTGGTGCACCGACTCCCCGGGGGGGCCGGGGGGGGGGCACCCTGCCATAAACACGGCTCTGTGAACCGCCGTCCCTCACGGCCGCAGACATGCTGTATGGGATGTCTGCGATTAGTGGCACTGGCCTGTAATGAGGGAGAAGAAAGTCCCAGCCAACCATTAAAGGTCTTTAAATGTGCTTCCAGACCGGAGGACGAGCCGAGCGGCAGACAGCTCCTTGTTAGAGGGCCGGCCCGAACCGGGCTCCGAGATGCTCACATCTCATAATGACCGGCTTTTCAAGGATATCTAATGATGTCTGGCCGTGGAGTGTCTCAGTTTGTTAGCGCGCGAGCGCGCGAGCGAGCGTCACTTTGTCCGAGGTCAGGCGTTGGCGCGTACGTCCGTCTCCGCATATGCTCCTGTATGATGCACGAGCCCGAGCACACTGATCCCACACACAGGCCCAGTCAGTCCTGTTCTTGGCTCCAGCAGCGATCTGGCACTGCTCCCTAGTCCTGCAGCTCCTGTCATGCTTCCCTCCCCCTCTCCCTCCCTCTCTCCTGCTGCCTCTCCTCCTCCTGCTCCTCTCATCCTCGTTTCCCTCCCTCCCTCCCTCCGTCCACACACCAGTGCAGATCAGCCTGGCCAGGCCTTTGCAGGTTGTACAGGAACAAGACAAAGACAGAAACAGAGAGAGGGAGCGGTGACTGTTTCTCCTGGTATGTCTCCTCGTTCCTGGATGTTAGTCTAGGCAGAATTTCTGAAAATGTGCTTATTTAAAGGAGCATTAGGCAGGATTTATGAAAAAAATCTGTATACATTTTAAGTTTTCTAGTAATAATGTCAGATGAAGCGTTCCAAACCCAAAAGAATGTTTCCTCTAGCGTATCTCTCCGTTGCCTTGAACAGGCTGTGTGCTGCAAAATGTGCTGCAATTCGGTCCCGAATTTCCCGCGCTGTCCTGTGGATGTGACGTCAAATGACGCTGCATGCACGTTCTCCCCGTTCTCCCGTGCCGGCTTCACTGTTGGCTGCAGTACCCCCGACGGCCGTCGTGGTGAAGGGTGGCGCTAGAGAGTCTCATTTCTTAAAAGGAGCCTCAAGCTCCTTTAAAGTGCTGAAGGCATTTTGTGAATATTTACAATATACAACATTTCTAGCGGTATTGAGGGGCGCTGAATCCAAATCTGCTGTATATGAAGCTCAAAAATGTCCCAAAATTCCTCAAAATTGAGAAATCCAACATGGCCGCCAGGCTGAAATCTATTTTTTTAGTATATCTTTTTGACTAAACAAGGTACAAACATGAATTAAATGTACTTTTGTAAGTTTTCCTACATGACAACCTCTTTATCACTAATGACCACCTTTTTCTCTTTACTTGTGCTGATTATTCTTTACTTGTGCTGATTATTGACACTTGATCTAAATCAGGACAGGATGTTAAATTCCCATGTGTGAAAACCTGTGAACATTTAATTCAAGTTCGTAACTTTTTGTACATTTGTTTGTACATTTGACCTCAAAACAAAATACAAAGTAAGTAAAAGTAGCCTAATAACAATAATAATAACTGAGTAATTATTCATAGTTAAAAACAACCTTTTTTTGCAATATCTAAGCAGTTTCTTCACATTACATCTCAATTCTGAATATGGCATCGAATTGCCCATGTAGGAAAACTTACAAAAGTTCGTTCGTTAGTTCGGTCGGTCGGTCGGTCGGTCGGTCGGTCGGTCGGTCGGTCGGTCGTTCGTTCGTTCGTTCGTTCGTTCGTTCGTTCGTTCGTTCGTTCGTTCGTTCGTTCGTTCGTTCGTTCGTTCGTTCGTTCGTTCGTTCGTTCGTTCGTTCGTTCGTTCGTTCGTTCGTTCGTTCGTTCGTTCGTTCGTTCGTTCGTTCGTTCGTTCGTTCGTTCGTTCGTTCGTTCGTTCGTTCGTTCGTTCGTTCGTTCGTTCGTTCGTTCGTTCGTTCGTTCGTTCGTTCGTTCGTTCGTTCGTTCGTTCGTTCGTTCGTTCGTTCGTTCGTTCGTTCGTTCGTTCGTTCGTTCGTTCGTTCGTTCGTTCGTTCGTTCGTTCGTTCGTTCGTTCGTTCGTTCGTTCGTTCGTTCGTTCGTTCGTTCGTTCGTTCGTTCGTTCGTTCGTTCGTTCGTTCGTTCGTTCGTTCGTTCGTTCGTTCGTTCGTTCGTTCGTTCGTTCGTTCGTTCGTTCGTTCGTTCGTTCGTTCGTTCGTTCGTTCGTTCGTTCGTTCGTTCGTTCGTTCGTTCGTTCGTTCGTTCGTTCGTTCGTTCGTTCGTTCGTTCGTTCGTTCGTTCGTTCGTTCGTTCGTTCGTTCGTTCGTTCGTTCGTTCGTTCGTTCGTTCGTTCGTTCGTTCGTTCGTTCGTTCGTTCGTTCGTTCGTTCGTTCGTTCGTTCGTTCGTTCGTTCGAACAAAAGTACATTTAATTCATGTTTGTACCTTGTTTAGTCAAAAAGATATACTGAAAACTAGATTTCAGCCTGGCGACCATGTTGGATTTCTCAATTTTGAGGAATTTTGGGACATTTTTGAGCTTCATATCCAGCAGATTTGGATCCAGCACCCCTTAATACCCCTAGAAATGTTGTCAGTTATAAATATTCGCAAAATGCCTTCGGGGTTCTAATTCTGTGAAAATTGACCCTGTCTATGTCATGTGACAGTAACGGGGTGAAAATCGTGCAGCCAAATATTAAAAAAAAACGCCAGGCAAGAAGATGCTGAACACATGGACTGTGAAGAGCGGCGGCTATTTACATGCCAGGGTTGAAACCGGCAAAGCTCCCCTCCATATTCCTCTGGCAAAACCTTGAATAACCTCACAGCAGGGACACACACACACACTCTCTCTCTCACACACACACATTGTCGACCGGTTCTGTTTCTGTTCACATAAATCCTGTAATAAGATTCCATGTGAGATAACTGGACCGCTCCCTGCAGGGCTTTTCACGCTTCTTTGAGACCCGCAGCAGCTGCACGATGGATACAGCCGTCATTGGAGAACAATCAATGATACTGACTCTCTCTCTCCCCCTCCCTCTCTCTCTCTCTCTCTCTCTCTCTGTAAAAGTGTGTGTGTCTGGAGGATTTTAAATACCATTTCTGGAGCACCAGAGTGGACATGAGATATTAAAGTTTAACAGCCACTCTGAGCTTTCAATAATCCAAACAGTTTTCAGGAAGGGCCAGATTGTTACGACTGCTCCACTTCCATCACACTTCTTCACTGCGTCTTTAATCGCCTTTTTCTTTTGTTTTTTTTTTCTCTCCTAATAAATTAGGAATGAAGCATCTAGTACATAATTTCACACAAGTATCAGGAAATGTCAGCAGAAACGCTGCGATAACATCTGATCAGCCGTTGCAGCTGTTTCCTTCTTCATGTCAAACAGATGAGAGCAGTCGGAGGAACGATGTCAGTGTTTGTGACTGAAAAAAACTGTAAAAAACTGTCTGGTTGGTTTTTAGACATGATTGATTATTTGTGAACAAACTTCACATACGATGGTTAGATGTTACTTTTTCCAAAATAGAAAGACGAAAATCACTGGGTGGAGGAAGATGGAGAAGTGCAGGAGCAGCACACACTCAACTAAACTGTCCCTTTTACCCTTTTACCCTTCATCCATCCATCCATCCATCATCCATAAATCCATCCACCCAGCCATCCATCCATCCATGCATCCATCCATCATTCCATCCATCCATCCATCCATCCATCCATCCATCCATCCATCCATCCATCCATCCATCCATCCATCCATCCATCCATCCATCCATTCAATTCAATTCAATTCAATTTTATTTATATAGCATCTAATACAACAAAAGTTGTCTCTAGACGCTTTCCAGAGACCCAGAACATGAACCCCTGAGCAATTATTACATAAACAATGGAAGGTAAAAACTCCCCTAGTGGGAGAAAAACCTTAAGCCAAACAGTGGCAAGGAAAAACTCCCCTTTAGGAGGGAAGAAACCTTGAGCAGGACCAGGCTCATAAGGGGGGACCCTCCTGGCGAGGGCCAGACTGGGGGTCGGGGACGTCAACAGCACAGCAGGCAGGTGGAAGCAGCAACGTGATGACCAGGGGTGGGGACCGCAGGCCAGCACGCAGCTCCCGAAGCTCCGGCCCAATCAGCAAGTCCCAGGTTGGGGTGCAGGGTCGGGGAAAGGTTGAGAAGGGGCAGGGCCAGGGAGAGGAGTCTTGACGGACAAACCTCTCCCCCGCCTGCCCGGGCCGTTACCCTGCCCCTCTCACTCCCACGCTGCAGGTTCCGGTGTCCGGCGAGGGATGCTGCAACATGGACAAAAGAGAGAAAAAAGAGAAGAAAGGGGGGGCCAGCACAAGAAACTACAGGAGCGACTCTGACACACTAAAGTTTACACTACCTAGAGATTTACCAACACCAGCTAGAGGTTTACTAAACACTAACTATAGGCTTTACTAAACAGAAATGTTTTAAGTTTAGTTTTAAAGGTGGAGGTGGTGTCAGCCTCCTTAACCCAGATTGGAAGTTGGTTCCATAGTAATGGTGCCTGATAGCAGAACGCCCGCCCTCCAAATCTACATTTGGATACTCTAGGAACTACGAGTAAACCTGCACTCTGAGAACGGAGAGCTCTGACAGGAACATAAGGCACTATCAGGTCTAGTAAATACTGCAGAGCTAAGCCGTTTTGGGCTTTATACGCAAGTAATAAAATTTTAAATTGAATTCTGAATTTTACGGGTAACCAATGGAGCAACGCTAACACTGGAGAGACGTGGTCTCTCCTGCTAATTCCTGTCAGTACTCGTGCTGCTGCATTTTGGATCAGCTGGAGCCTATTCAGCAAATTACTTGGACATCCTGCTAACAACACATTACAGTAATCTAGTCTAGAAGATACAAACGCATGAACTAGTTTTTCTGCATCACTCTGCGAGAGGATTTTCCTAATCTTTGCAATATTACGGAGATGGAAAAATGCTATTTTACAAACCTGATTAACATATGGTTTAAACGACAAATCCTGATCGAAAACAACACCAAGGTTTCTCACAGTTGCACTGGAAGCCATCGCAACACCATCTAGTCCCTTCCTAAGATGCTCTGGACCAAGAATGATAACCTCTGTTTTATCTGAATTTAGAAGCAAGAAATTTCTGGACATCCAGTCCTTGATGTCCCTAAGACATGCCTGAAGTTTAACCAACGGTTCTGTTTCATCCGGCTTCATAGACAAATAGAGCTGCGTATCATCAGCATACCAATGAAAGTGTATGCCGTGATTCTGGATTCTACTTCCCAACGGCTGCATGTATAAACTGAACAAGATTGGCCCTAGCACTGAACCCTGCGGAACACCATAACAGACCCTTGACTGTTCTGAACCAACGTATAGCTGTCCCTTTAATACCAACAACATGCTCTAACCTGTGCAGTAAAATGCCATGATCAACAGTGTCAAAAGCAGCACTGAGGTCCAGTAGAACCAGTATGGACACTAATCCCTTATCTGAGGCCATAAGGAGGTCATTCATGACTCGAACCAGTGCTGTCTCTGTGCTATGATGCATTCTGAACCCTGACTGAAAGACTTCAAACAGATAATTTCTATACAAATAGTCACATAACTGGCTTGAAACTGCCTTTTCCAGAATTTTAGACACAAATGGAAGGTTGGAAATTGGCCTATAGTTAGCTAAGGTGTCAGGGTCAAGAAAATGTTTTTTAAGTAAAGGTTTAATTACTGCCACTTTGAAAACCTGTGGTACATATCCTAAGCTTAGGGATAGGTTGATTTGGTCCAGTATTGTCGCACCAATAAGAGAAAAAACATTTTTGAATAGTCGAGTCGGGATGGGGTCTAACATACATGTGGTTGACTTAGCTCTATTAACGAGTGAAGTCAGCTCAGGGAGGTCTATAGGATCAAAACAGTCTAGAGACAAGTCAGAGCGTAGGGAAGTCGCTAAAGCGGAATCCCTCCATCCATCCACCATCCATCCATCCATCCATCCATCCATCCATCCATCCATCCATCCATGACACCCAGATATTTTTCTCCAGTGAAACTTCTCAGGATCTTTATATCCTGTAAAACTTATCAAAGCAGATGTTCTCTCTCCACTTCAAGTCCGGGGCCAACCAGAGAAAAAATATGAGTAAAAGTGAGACAATTTCTTACCTTGATTGTCATAAGATTGCTGTCAAATGAAAAAGAAAGACTTGGAGTGCTGACACAGGCGCAGCAGCATCTCTGCAGCTCTGAGTTAGTTGCTGTTTCTGTTTCTGTTCACTTCTCTGCTGAGAGTCGACTCCGTCGTTGATGAGACACAAAATCTGCCCCAACCTCCCCCAAAAAAAGATCTCAAGTGACTTGAATCACAACTCGTCTGTTCTTCTAACTTCTCAACAGTTTCTCAGCGACTCAGCAAGCACGAGGGCGGGAGGACTCGAACCAACGCTGCTCCAACGCAGCTTTAATTTCCCTTGTTTGAGATTATTTTAGTCTGGGAAGCTGAGGTCCCACGACCAGAGGTGTCAAGTAACAAAGTACAAATACTTTGTTACCTTACTTTAGTAGAAATTTTGGTTATCTATACTTCACTGGAGTATTTATTTTTCAGACGACTTTTTACTTTTACTACTTACATTTTCACGCAATTATCTGTACTCCTTACACTCCTTCCTCCCTCCCTCCCTCCCTCCCTCCTTCCTTCCTTCCTTCCTTCCTTCCTTCCTTCCTTCCTTCCTTCCTTCCTTCCTTCCTTCCTTCCTTCCTTCCTTCCTTCCTTCCTTCCTTCCTTCCTTCCTTCCTTCCTTCCTTCCTTCCCTCCTTCCTTTCTTCCTTCCTCCATCACTCCTTCCTTCTTTCCTTCTTGCCTCCCTCCCTCCCTCCCTCCTTCCCTCTTCCCTTCCTCTTTCCTTCCTTCCTTCCTTCCTTCCTTCCTTCCTTCCTTCCTTCCTTCCTTCCTTCCTTCCTTCCTTCCTTCCTTCCTTCCTTCCTTCCTTCCTTCTTCCCTTCCTCTTTTCCCCCTTCCTTCCTTCTTTCCTTGTTTCCTTCCTTCCTGCTTCCTTCCTTCCTTCCTTCCTTCCTTCCTTCCTTCCTTCCTTCCTTCCTTCCTTCCTTCCTTCCTTCCTTCCTTCCTTCCTTCCTTCCTTCGTTACCTTACTTAAGTAGAAATTTTGGTTATCTATACTTTACTGGAGTAATTATTTTTCAGACGTTTTACTTTTACTCCTTACATTTTCACGCAATTATCTGTACTTTTTACTCTTTACATTTTAAAAACAGCCTCGTTACTCTATTTCATTTCGGCCTTTAATAAAAACTATCCAGTTAAATTGCTCCATCATGATAGAGTGAATTTGGTTGTGGTTGTTTCAGATGTTCTTGTCCAGTTTTGTTCTTACATCCGTTCCCTCAGATTCCTGCAACTAAACTTGGATGTACATTCCAATAAAGGTTAGGATAAATGATAACACGCCTCTGAAGTTTGACTTTTTGCACCATTACAATACTTACGATAAACCGTCAAAAAAATTCCCCACGGTAAGAATTTGTATCTCGTGGTAAAAACGATAAATTCCCGTTGATGACGTTTTTGTGTAAAACTGATTTATGGTTCTGCGTTAAATCCACGCACAACGTACGTGAAGGAAGGAAGGAAGGAAGGAAGGAAGGAAGGAAGGAAGGAAGGAAGGAAGGAAGGAAGGAAGGAAGGAAGGAAGGAAGGAAGGAAGGAAGGAAGGAAGGAAGGAAGGAAGGAAGAAGGAGAGAGCAGGAAGAAAGAAGGAAGGAAGGAAAAAAAGAAGGAAGGAAGGAAGGAAATGAGCCTGAAAGAAAGAAAGAAAGAAAGAAAGAAAGAAAGAAAGAAAGAAAGAAAGAAAGAAAGAAAGAAAGAAAGAAAGAAAGAAAGAAAGAAAGAAAGAAAGAAAGAAAGAACGAAAGAAAGAAAGAAAGAAAGAAAGAAAGAAAGAAAGAATGAGGTGGAGTTGAATTGGTATTTTTTCGTCATTTTTTTCGTAATTTTTATCGTTATCGGAATAAATGCCAGAAATTATCGCAATACATTTTTTAGTCCATACTGCCCATCCCTAGTACACATATGTGGTTCTTTAATATATTTGCATTATACTAAGATACATTTATTTTCAATGGATTTTGTCCTTAAAGGCTTTTATCCCCCTTACATTACTTTTACTTTTATACTTTAAGTAGTTTTGAAACCAGTACTTTTATACTTTTACTTGAGTGAAAAACTTGAGTTGATACTTCAACTTCTACAGGAGTATTTTTAAACTCTAGTATCTATACTTCTACCTGAGTAATGAATGTGAATACTGAGGACACCTCTGCCCACGTCTACGGCCCTGGATGAGGGGCTGGATGGGGGGGGGGGGGGGAGCAGCCGTCGGGGGGGGCTGTCGCGTTGGGCTGACTTTGTTTTACGGCTTCTTTACGCCAGGATGACGCTGCTGTGATGGAGGATCGTTGTGATTGATGTCCCGCAGTCCCGCATTCATGGAGCAGTTTCTGCTAACAAATAATAAAACCGCTCTCTCATGCTGTTTTTTGCTGCACTGCTGCCAGAGTAACCATGGCAACGGGCATCATCCTTCCAAGACGGTGACGCCTTCCTTAAACGTCACGAAGGAAGTCGATGGCATGTAGGATTTAATTGTTTGTTGAGTGCAAGGCAAGTTTATTTGTATAGCACATTTCAACACAAGGTAATTCAAAGTGCTTTACATCAACATTAAAAGCGGCAAGAGACAATTAAACTGTAATGAATAATATTTCAAATAAAACGATAAGAAAAGAGGTAAAATAATAAAAAGCACAAGTTGTTAAAAAGTAAGGACAGTAGAGTACTGCAGGTACATCTCATTCTTACAATGGCAATAATTACGTTTCTATACGGTCAAAACGTACAAAGACCGGGTCAAATACAGTATTACAAAAGTAATCTTTAAATATGTACGGTGAATTAAACCAATTTGACAATTCTATGCCACAATCCCTGTTTCCAGGTCTTATCTCACACAACTGACGGGAATTACGTTTCTTTACGGTCAAAACGTACAAAGACCGGGTCAAATACAGTATTAGAAAGTAATCTGTGGCATATTTGAATAAATTATGTCACAGTTGACATCTTGATGTTAAAAAAAAGCAGAAAAAGCATCCGTGCAAGTTGTCAGAGAGGTTAAAGTTGACTCCCGTTCAGGAATGATCCAGCAATCAGAAAACGATGCTGAGGTCGAGACGCTCAGGTTCACAGATTTAAACATAGCCGCTCTTCAAATCCTGGAATACAGGACTGTCTCAGAAAATTAGAATATTGTGATAAAGTCCTTTATTTTCTGTAATGCAATTAAAAAAAACAAAATGTCATACATTCTGGATTCATTACAAATCAACTGAAATATTGCAAGCCTTTTATTATTTTAATATTGCTGATTATGGTTTACAGTTTAAGATTAAGATTCCCAGAATATTCTAATTTTTTGAAATAGGATATTTGAGTTTTCTTAAGCTGTAAACCATGATCAGCAATATTAAAATAATAAAAGGCTTGCAATATTTCAGTTGATTAGTAATGAATCAAGAATGTATGACATTTTGTTTTTTTTTAATTGCATTACATTTAATTGCATTACAGATTTTCTGAGACAGTCCTGTATCCTTTAATTAATTCATTTATTTACAGTGTTAGGTTTGTTGGCCTAAAGCACCCTGGTATATTTGACATTTAAAACATAAAAAACCTATAAAATACATAAATTAATATCAAATTAGTGGTAAACACTGTTTGGCAAAAATATTCTATATATACTGAAATGCAAAGGGTGAAAAAGAAAAGAAATACCGTGTAGGCAGCAAGATATTGTTCTGTCCTCATGGTGCATGAGAAAGTTAGTTTGTGGTGGGGGTCTCTATTTGTTTCCATGATGAAATTCTTAATAAAGAGTGTCAGCTTTGACCTAAAAACCCTCATCTGGAACGGTTTACCGTGATGCACGACGCTAATGTCGTCCACGGCAACGCACCGTTTCTTATGCACTGAGATAAAAACTCGTGACTGGATCTTTTTTTTTTTTTGCCCGTTTCCTATCTCAATCTCCCGTCCTCCTTTCCCCCACTTTTCTCTCAATTTCCTCCAGTTCTCTCTATTTCCAGCCTGTCCCTAGTCAAGCAGAGAATCGATTTTTAAACAGGCAAGACACTGGGGACGGAGCACAGAACCATTACTGGCCTCATTTAGGCTCCATCGCCACGACGATGGCTCCTCTAGACAATAAGATAGACTCTGCCATGGATACCAAGGAGTAAATGCACATTCCAGCTGAAAAGCGCTCAAGCCAGCATTTCCTGTCTTTGGGGAGTTTTGTCTATTTATTTATTATTTATCTTAAAGGATGGGCCTCGGCGCGTCTCTGCACAGCAGTGAAGCACCCCTCAATCTCGCAGTCGCTCGCTAGGGAGTGAGGGAAATATGGCCAATGCTTGCACGTCTTTTCTTTCAATGCTATTTACTGCATGCAGCCTTTTTCTGTCTTTCATTTTGGTCGTGGATTTTTGTGAAGTCTGCGAACATATGGCAACGTGTCCCGACTGTAAACAGCGGCTGTTTGAGTCCTCATCTGGGAACTGAGCTCCTTCATCGCAGCCATATGTCTGTCGGGCAGCTCGTGCATGCAGAGCCAATCACAGCGCGGCTTCTCTATCTAGGATTGAGAGGTCCCGTGAAAACTGCACTTCTCACCACACTTCTGCTCAGATTGGAGCTCCGATCGCTATCTCAGGTCCACGCTGAAGTGACAGAGGTGAGATAGCTGTTGATATTTGAGGGACACCAGATAAAACCAGATACAATATGAGAGGAACTTTATTATTTGAAAAACCGAAGACCTGAACTAAAAAATCACTGTGTATCTGTCAAAGGGGTGAACATCTGGAACAACTGTCCTGTAAATATCACATCATGTTGGACACTATTCAGCCTTAAAAGACTTTTACGTAATTACGTAATTTCTCGTCGGAAGGAAGGAAGGAAGGAAGGAAGGAAGGAAGAAATGAGCCTGAAAGAAAGAAAGAAAGAAAGAAAGAAAGAAAGAAAGAAAGAAAGAAAGAAAGAAAGAAATGAGCCTGAAAGAAAGAAAGAAAGAAAGAAAGAAAGAAAGAAAGAAAGAAAGAAAGAAAGAAAGAAAGAAAGAAAGAAAGAAAGAAAGAAAGAAAGAAAGAAAGAAAGAAAGAAAGAAAGAAAGAAAGAAAGAAAGAAAGAAAGAAAACAAACAATAAACGAAACGACGGGGTGTTACTCATTTAATTGTTTTTCATCAATTTAATTGGTGTAGTTTAGTAGTATTTAGTATCTTTTAGAGCAGTGATTTGGCTCCAAAGACTGAATGTGGTGATAGATTTATAGTTACAAAGGTGGAGTTGAATTGGTATTTTTTTTATCGTCATTTTTATCGTTATCAGGATAAATGCCAGAAATTATTGTGAAACATTTCTTTGTCCATACCGCCCATCCCTATTATGGTATGGAAAATTACGTTTGCCAACTTCTGTACTGTTATATTTTGGGTTTTGCGCAATGCACTACTTTTTATTTTTGCTATGATGGCAAATTCAAGTTTATTTTTTGGGTTTTAGAGCTATGCACTATTTTTTATTTTTGCTATGATGGGAAATTTAAAGGAGCCGTCTGTAAGAAATGTCCAAAACTGGTACTGCAGTCACTTTCAAAATATTGTTGAGCGGCGTGTACCCTCCCCCTCCTCCCCCCGACCAGAGGTTGCCAGGTAGGCTGCAGAATGCAGCAGGAACGTAGGCTGCCATGGCTGCCATAATTAGAGCCGAGCTGGCAACCCGGATGCCGAAACAATACTGACTTGGTGATTGGGAGATAGGTGGAGGGTGGAGCTTCAGAAACAATACTGACTTGGTGATTGGGAGATAGGTGGAGGGTGGAGCTTCAGAAACAATACTGACTTGGTGATTGGGAGATAGGTGGAGGGTGGAGCTTCAGAAACAATACTGACTTGGTGATTGGGAGATAGGTGGAGGGTGGAGCTTCAGAAACAATACTGACTTGGTGATTGGGAGATAGGTGGAGGGTGGAGCTTCAGAAACAATACTGACTTGGTGATTGGGAGATAGGTGGAGGGTGGAGCTTCAGAAACAATACTGACTTGGTGATTGGGAGATAGGTGGAGGGTGGAGCTTCAGAAACAATACTGACTTGGTGATTGGGAGATAGGTGGAGGGTGGAGCTTCAGAAACAATACTGACTTGGTGATTGGGAGATAGGTGGAGGGTGGAGCTTCAGAAACAATACTGACTTGGTGATTGGGAGATAGGTGGAGGGTGGAGCTTCAGAAACAATACTGACTTGGTGATTGGGAGATAGGTGGAGGGTGGAGCTTCAGAAACAATACTGACTTGGTGATTGGGAGATAGGTGGAGGGTGGAGCTTCAGAAACAATACTGACTTGGTGATTGGGAGATAGGTGGAGGGTGGAGCTTCAGAAACAATACTGACTTGGTGATTGGGAGATAGGTGGAGGGTGGAGCTTCAGGCCAAAACAAAAAATGACAACATAAACATCAGTTGAGGGCTGCAACTCCTCTTTTTAAACGGGAATATCCTGGTGTAGCAGTGCGAGTGCTACGGGGGCCCGACCGACAGGATAGATGAGGACACGGAGTTTTGTGTAGAACCCTTTTATTCTCACCCAACACACAGGACACACGTGCTTCCAGCTCCAGCAGCTTCAGCTTCAGTCTGCCCCAGCTGCAGTCTCCAAGTCCTCCTTATCAAGGCTGGCAGGGTGGAGAGGCTGATGGGACACACCTGTGTCCCGTCAGCCTGAGTGGCTGCAGCTCCTCCACCCTGCCACACCTGGCTTGAGTGCTGTTGTCAGTGACATAAGTATTTGAAATTAACATGATTTTTAAATGTCTGTTGACATATCAGGGTCATTTTATGATTCATTTTATTAATGCTCTTACATACAGCTCCTTTAAGATTAAGATTCCCAGAATATTCAAATTTTTTGAGATAGGATATTTGAGTTTTCTTAAGCTGTAAGCCATGATCAGCAATATTAAAATAATAAAAGGCTTGCAATATTTCAGTTGATTTGTAATGAATCCAGAATGTATGACATTTTAGTTTTTTTAATTGCATTACAGAAAATCACAATATTCTAATTTTCTGAGACAGTCCTGTATAAGCCTTGCTTCTACCTACACCCTTTCGGTTACAAATGTACCGAAATAAACATTCATTCATTCATATTTAGGCATCACCTTTCCTCTGAGAACTTGTGTTAATGCTTGCTCGATCGACCTGTAAAGCTCGTCACAGCACCCTCAAACAAACACCACAGTCTGGTCCCTGCAGATAATTATAGTGGCTTGAACTGAATGTAATTCTGTTGCAACAACAATTGAACATTCGGACAGGAGCGGTGGCTTTGCAGTGGAAGTATGGATGCACTCCAACAATAGACGTCAATACGAGACAGCGGCTTGGTAAATGAGTGATGCTTTTTCAATTTTTCAATTCAGTTGTAAGGAATCGATAAGCATTTGCTGGTATTTACATTCATCTAAGTTGATGAGAGGATACAGTTTAGCAGATCTATAACAATAGCCGGCTCCGCTTGCGCGGCTACGTGATTCACCACAGAAGGACAGATTATTTCAGGGTAAAGACTGACCTCATTCCTCCCACATTCCTGCAGTGGGAGTGTGTTTGAGCGTGAAGAAGAAACAAGATACAGGGCGATAGGTCTGCGTTATACAATGTTAATGTACGACACACCGAGCCCCAGTCAGAGCGGTTGACACTGGAGACCCGTGAGGAGTAACGTCAAACATAAATGTGGTTTCGGCCCAGACTGAATACTGCACGCTAAACCAGGAGCGCTGCAGGCGTCCAGGCCAAGGAGGAACTAAAACCTCAGATAAGCAGCGGCGTTTGCAACGTTAAAACCTGATGGAGTTGTATGGAGCCAAATCAAGGCCAAAAGTTTTGCTAATTTGAACCTGAAAATTCAAGTTTTGATTTTTTTACAGTTTAAATTTTTTTTCTCTTCAGTTTCAGATCTTTTTATTTCAATTTCAGATCTTTTTTTCAGTTTCAGATCTTTTTTTTTTTTCAGTTTCACATCTTTTTTGTGAAACTGCCACGCCCCCTACGCCAGATCGGGGCCAAAAGTCTGAAACTGAAAAAAAAGATCTGAAACTGAAAAAAAAGATGTGAAACTGAGAAAAAAAAAAGATGTGAAACTGAAAAAAAAGATGTGAAACTGAGAAAAAAAAAAGATGTGAAACTGAAAAAAAAAGATCTGAAACTTAAAAAAATACGACAGAGTATTAGGGCCAAACTAAGACAAAAAAAATTGGAAATTACGAGAATAAAGTCATAATATAATGAGAATAAAGTCGTAAAATTACAAGAATAAAGTCATAATGTTGCGAGAATAAAGTCGTAATAGAATAAAGTCGTATTATGAGATTAAAGTCGTAATATTACGAGAATGAAGTTGTAATATTACGAGAAGTCGTAACATTACGAGAATAAAGTCGTAACATTACGATAATAAAGTCGTACAATTACGAGAATAAAGTCGTAACATTGCGAGAATAAAGTAGTAACATTACGAGAATAAAGTCGTAACATTATGAGAATAAAGTCGTAATATTATGAGAATATAATTTATGAGAACTCTTCTACCTGTGTAAAAATGAGGAATATTGAGCATCTTGTGAAGTTATATTTATAATATATTTAATATTACGACTTTATTCTCGTAATATTACAACTTTATTCTCAAAATATTACGACTTTATTCACGTAATTTTACGACTTTATTCTCGTAATTTCCTTCTTTTTTTTTTTGTCTTAGTTTGGCCCTAATACTCCGTCGTAAAAAAAGATCTGAAACTGAAAAAAAAAAGATCTGAAACTGAAATAAAAAGATCTGAATTGAAACTGTAAAAAAATAAATTCATGATCAAAACTTGAATTTTCAGGTTCAAATTTTGTTTTCAAATTAGCAAAACTTTTGGCCTTGATTTGGCTCCATAGAGTTGGAGCTTTCTGGAAAATAAGTTTTATAGGTGACAAAATGAAACTGTTTCATCTACAACAGGGTGGAGGTTGCATCATGCTTTGCTGCTTCTGGTTCACTGAACGCGGAAGATGATCCACATATTTTCAAGCTATTTTGGGACTAAATGCGCTACCTGGAGGCGAATGTCTTTAGCGTGACTCAGTGTAAAGTGGAAGAACTGCCAAATGAAAGAAAAGGTCCTGCCATCCCAGAGAAGTGAGATCTGGACACCCATCATGCACCTCTGGACGTGGTGGCCAAAGTCGAAATATCAGCAAACAGAGATGAAACATTTACGTACTGATACTGTAAACGGTTATGCGAAGCAGGATTGACTCTGTTCCTGCCAGTCGCATCATTTTGACTTTAAAATCATTATCTTATCTAACAAACCTTTAATTTTGTATTTACCTTCTTCTACTTTCATGTCCTTTTAAGGTTTTCAGAGCTTTAAGAAGTGAAAGGACAATAACCTTCTCAGTATCTTCAGAATATTTGTAAAAGGAGCAGAAATAAGGACAAAAATAAACATTTATCAAGTGTAAATGGCTCTCATCACACTTTCAGTTATTGTATCATGTCCCTGTGACCGGATGCATATATGTCCACAAAAACAATGAATTATAATAGTTATTCAGTGAAAATTATAACAAGTACAGAGAAGCGAAACTGATGTAACAGACACACTAATACGATCAGTATTGATGCAGCGTCTTCATCTTTATTACATCGTGCAAGTAAGTGAAGATTAATATTAAATGTAGTCCGCAGAGAATATATTACATCTTCCCGTTTCTTTTTAACCCAACATGCGTTGGTTTTACCCACAATTCCCCAACTGATCCACCATTGAGAAGATCAATAATATCTTCAGAATCTCCAAGGAGGTGATTTATGTGAGCGAGCAGCAGAACAAGAAACAAGGAAAGCTCTGATCCCTCAACAGAAGACAGAAGAAGATAAAAGAATAAAAAAATAAATAAAAAAAACAGAACTCCACTTGTTGTTATTAAGGTCAAAAACAGGGACAAATTAGTTCTGAAGGTCCTCGGCATGGAAGAGTATTAGGGCCATGCAGGAGAAAAAGATTTGAGAGGGGAAGATTTTTTTTTTTATTGTGCACTTTGAGAAAAAAGTCGAAATGTCGAGAAAAAAGTCGAAATGTCGAGATTAATGTTGAAATACAATTTCAAGAATAAAGTTGAAATACATTTCGACTTTTTCTCCAAATTGTATTTCAACATTATTCTCGACATTTCGACTTTTTTCTCAACATTTCGACTTTTTTCTCGAAATTGTACTTCCACATTAATCTCAACATTTCGACTTTTTTCTCAACATTTTGACTTTTTTCTCAACATTTCGACTTTTTTCTCGACATTTTGATTTTTTTCTCGACATTTCGACTTTTTTCTCAACATTTCGACTTTTTTCTCGAAATTGTACTTCCACATTAATCTCAACATTTCGACTTTTTTCTCAACATTTCGACTTTTTTCTCAACATTTTGACTTTTTTCTCAACATTTCGACTTTTTTCTCGACATTTTGATTTTTTTCTCGACATTTCGACTTTTTTCTCGACATTTCGACTTTTTTCTCGAAATTGTACTTCAACATTAATCTCGACATTTCAACTTTTTTCTCAACATTTTGACTTTTTTCTCGACATTTCGATTTTTTTCTCGACATTTCGACTTTTTTCTCGACATTTCAACTTTTTTCTCGAAGTGCATAATGAAAAAAAAACCTTTCTCCTCTAAAATATTATTTTTTATTTTTCTCCTGCCTGGCCCTAATACTCTTCCGTACCTCGGTACGCTGCCTCGACATCACGCCCGCTCCTCACGCGATACCACGGCTAGCGCCGCCAGCCTGCTGATCACCGGTCTGGACACTACAACTCCCAGCATGCCTCACTTCTCCACCTCATGGACTGCACCTGTGCCTCATCATCTGTTTCACCTGCTCTCATGCCTGCTAACATCCTGCACAAACCCAGCTCATCCTGTTGTGCTGATTGGTGTCTCCCCATCGTCAGATTACAGCGATTTACCTGCGTATCTGCGTGCCTCTTGATGGGATCTCGTGATTAAATCCTACTTTAGTTACTCTGCGCTTGTGTACTCTTAATACCCCTTTTCCACTAAGCTGGTTCTGGTTCACAACTCATTCAACTTGGTAACCAGATGAGAACTGGTTTGCTTTTACCACAGCTCGGGTGCTAAGAGGAGCCACGTCATTACATCGTCTGCAAACTTCAGTTACGTTGCTGCGTTTGCGTGAAAGTTGAAGCAACAACAGGGTATTTGCTCTAATAGGACTTGGTCCACGTAGCCCCTCCGTGGACACATCTGTAATGATGCTTTCACACTGGTACCTACTCGTCTCGACTCGACTTCCCTTGCCCTCGTTTCTTTTCAATACCCGGATCAGAATAGGAGGTTGGAGCGAAGCTGCTGTGATATATTTGATTGTGTGATCTAAACGAAGAAATTAATTTCTAATTCTGATTGTGTGGAGGAATGAATTGATTTCCAGAAACGTATTAAAAGATCACATTCCCAAAACATATGTACAAATGTTCCATCGATTCTTTTACATTTGGACATTTTGAAGAGATATCCTTTGAAATTTTGTGCATTTTAATTGGAGTTAAATACAGTTTGTGAATAAATTTAAAATTAGCCTCTTTAATTTTATTACTAGTAAAAGGAAAATGTATTTTTTCACATATATTTAACCAAGTATTTTCTTCAAAGACCATCCCCAACTCCTTCTCCCATATCTTCACTAAAGTTTGGAAAGATGACAAACCTCCTTGTGATAAAATATTATAAAACTCACTGATCTTCCTTTAATTGTGTCTGAAGTTATAAATATGTCCTCTATTAAGATTAATTCTTATTTGAAAATGTCTCCATCTCCCAGTCTTGCTGTTGCCGTTGGTCTTAATAACTCCGCCCCCTCCGCTTACGTAAGCGGTTCTTTCCTCTAGACCAACAAAGAGTTGGTGCTACCTTGGAACCGGTTCCAAACTCAGCACTGGCCCAGAACCAGAACCAGCCCTGGAACCAGTTAAGAGGAAAAGGTGTATAAGACTCTGTCAGTCAGGGGCCAGAATAAAACCGCACAAACTCATTAAAACTTGTTTGAATTTCACGTTTGTGCGATTTGAAAGCTTCACGGTTGCTCCATCTGGCTGCAGGAGCGAGCATGAACACTTGAGCAGGAGCTTTTTAGATAAGCGAAGCATTAATGGAGGATGATATAAATATGCACTGAGCTCGGGGGCTTCCAGCCTAACGTTTTTGATGTTAGTTTGAGTCCAAATGAGCATATTATTGCAATCCGAGTCAGACTATGACGACAGCAAACAATCAAGGCAACACTTCAGCACATCCTGCAGAGCTCTTCCATTAAAAACGGCTTCTCTCGTCTTTTCAGAGAGCGAAGATGAATGCGATGCTTCCTCGTTGGGCCTCCTGTCTGCTCCAGCAAACTGAATTATATATAATTGAAAGAAGGAATGATCCCTTTGAGCTTGAAGTATCTTTGATTACGAGGAGCCTTAATTAATGGAAAAGAGCAGAAAGTGCCCTTGACAAACAAACCTTTGGTGTTTGTGAGCGCTGCACTGCTCGCTGGTGCACGGCATGTTCTCATAGCCAAACCACTTAAAGCTCGTAGAGCTCCACTTCAGAGAGACCGAAGTGACTTGAAAAGATGATGAATGTACACCCCCTCTCTGTAGTTATACCGCTCCGCCAATGAAAGGACAGTTATTCAGCCTCATGCACCACGTACATGTACCTTAGCTCAGGACCGGCCGTCTGGTTACCTGTCGGCCTCTGTGACAGCGGTGATCCTGCGTACAATCAGGACATTGACTGAGTTCACCACAAAACACGTCAGCCTTTCTGTGGCGTCGGTGACGTCCAGTGTTGGGACTAACGCGTTATTTAGTAACGCGTTACAGTAACACTGTTAGTTTTGCAGTAACTAATACTCTAACGCATTACTTTTTAAATTCAGTAACGCTGTTACCGTTACCAAACGGTGCATTACTCATTATTTCTGCAGCTACAGTGAAGCTTTTTTTCCAGAGGAAAGACCAGAGGAAACGTAGTGTGTGTGCTTTCAAAAACATGACGGTCATGAGTCAAGAAAAGGCGAGTTTTGCAACGTGGAGATATTGTCATTACAGTAATCCCTCGTTTTTCGCAGGGGTTACGTTCCAAAAAGAACCCATGATAAGTGAAATTATTTTTACAATTATTATAGAAGGCTTCAAATTGCGGAGATCAGCACCGCCTTGCACGTCTTTCTGCTCTTCTGAGCCGCTGCATCCTGACCATGTAGCGTCTTTTTCTCCTAAAGCCGCGGTGCAGGTGTGTTTTTTCCAGAGAAGAAAATAGTTATGGGCCGTTGTTGACGCTCTTTTTCACAAATGCATGGGATGATTTGCAAATACACAGAACAATTCACACGTGCGTAGGACAAGATACACAAATGTATTTTTGATGCACACACAAATATAACCTGATTTACAAACGTTTTTTGTCTGTGGGCTACGCTGGATTTGTGTGTGACTTTTGAGGACCCTGACTTGTCTAAATCTTTAGTGCAGGGGTATTCAACCCTGGTCCTCGAGTGCCACTGTCCTGCATGTGTTAGATGTTTCCCTGCTTTAACACACCTGATTCTAATTAATCATCGTCATCAGCTTGTCATCCAGGGCTGCACAATTCTGTTGATGACACAGGTACTTTTATCACGGTGTGCTGAAGCAGGGTAACATCTAAGACATGCAGGACAGTGGCACTCGAGGACCAGGGTTGCCTACCCCTGAACTAGATTATTCAGGGGGCCACATCTGCAAAAGGACTGTATAGAGGGGGCCACACTGCGTGCGCGCACAAAGCGAGCAGGCGGAAAATTTGGAGGTTTTCAAAATGTGTTTTGTACTCAAAGACAAAGATTTATGTATATATCAGGCGCGTCATTTACGCCGGGGACGGTGGGGACGCGTCCCCACCACTTTGTCTGACGAGCAGATTTGTCCCCACCACTTAAAAAAAAAAATTAAGTAAGACGCGATTTGTCCCGTATTTTCATTAACGTCCCATACACACGTCTGTCACACACACACATCAACACTAAATGTATCAATAATGAACAAAATAAAACAGGAAACATTAAGGCCAGCAAAATCTTAGTGGCGGGACAACAGGACCTGCTGCGTCTGTGCCCAGATATGTGTGTGCCAGACAGCGCTGCGGGGAGGACTCCGGCTTCACCTCCAGGTAGGGCTTGGGAATTGTGAATTAAAAGTTGCGTTCTGCAGGCCCGGTTCTACGAGGGTGCATATGCATTGCACCCTCATTTTATGTGTCTTCATGCTCAGTTGAAAAGACGAAAAGTCTGAAAAATCTGACAAATGTGCCTGATTTATGGTACCGCGTTAAATCGGCGGCGTAGCCTACGGCGTAGGTTACGCAGCGTCGCGTACCGTACGTTCGCATCCCTGCGTATCCTACACCGTACGCTTTGCGTTGGTGCAACGCGGAACCATAAATCAGCCAGTGTCCGTCACTCATCTGCTTCCAGCGCGCAGATTCCTGCAGCAGCCAGTGCTGCTCTCTGCTGCTCCGTTAACACAAAGTAACCATGGATATTCAGAAGTGGTTCAGCACAACGACATAAACAAGTTTACAGGACTGTCTCAGAAAATTAGAATATTGTGATAAAGTCCTTTATTTTTCTGGAGTCCAAAAATGTCATACATTCTGGATTCATTACAAATCAACTGAAATATTGCAAGCCTTTTATTATTTTAATATTGCTGATTATGGCTTACAGTTTAAGATTAAGATTCCCAAAATATTCTAATATTTTGAGATATGATATTTGAGTTTTCTTAAACTGTAAGCCATGATCAGCAATATTAAAATAATAAAAGGCTTGCAATATGTATATGATGTTTCCGACGACCTAAATAAGACCGCGCAGATGGCTTTTAATATGGGGACAATATCGCGTCAATACGCATCATCTAATGCAATGCCTATTATTTATCATGAAACCTCAATTCGGAAGTAATGGGCCTAGCTCGTACCCAGCACTTTTCAAACCTTACTCAGCTTTATGGTAAATGTCCCCAGCACTTCTGAAATCAAACTGACGCCCATGGTATATATAATACATTTGTGCACAGGGATGAACAGGAGAATATCTGTCTAGTTTACATATTAATTGTCTCCAGATTTTGTCATTGTGAATGTTAAATATAATATTCAGTTATTTAAAAAAAACACTGTCCAATGAATCATTAACCAACTGAAAAGGCTACCAAGCATCTTAAACTTTTATTAATTAACAAAATATATATATATATATATATAAACTATGTTAGTTTCCAGAGGTGTCAAGTAACGAAGTACAAATACTTCGTTACCTTACTTAAGTAGAAAGTTTGGTTATCTATACTTCACTGGAGTAATTATTTTTCAGACGACTTTTTACTTTTACTCCTTATATTTTCACGCAATTATCTGTACTTTTTACTCCTTACATTTTAAAAACAGCCTCGTTACTCTATTTCATTTCAGCCTTTAAAACAAAAACTATCCAGTTAAATTGCTCCATCCGGATAGAGTGAATTTGGTTGTAGTTGTTTCAGATGTTCTTGTCCAGTTTTGTTCTTACATCCGTTCCCTCAGATTCCTGCAACTAAACTTGGATGTACATTCCAATAAATATTACGATAAATGATAACATGCCTCTGAAGTTTGACTTTTTGCACCATTACAATACTTATAGACAACTAGTCATCATATCTCCTGCTCTCTGAAACACATGTTAATGCTCAATAGTACACATATATGGTTCTTTAATATATTTGCATTATACTAAGATGCATTCATTTTCAATGGCTTTTGTCCTTAATGGATTTTTTCCCCCTTACATTACTTTTACTTTTATACTTTAAGTAGTTTTGAAACCAATACTTTTATACTTTTACTTGAGTAAAAAACTTGAGTTGATACTTCAACTTCTACAGGAGTATTTTTAAACTCTAGTATCTATACTTCTACCTGAGTAATGAATGTGAATACTGAAGACACCTCTGTTAGTTTCGCTTACTTCGTCACTTCCGGCTGCCGACCTGAAGTGACGCCGTCCGCCGACGATCGGGCGTCCGATCGATCGGGACAACACTACTTCCCCCCCTTTTTTTAAAATATGACCAGGGGCCACATAAAAGCTCCTGGCGGGCTGCAAGTGGCCCGCGGGCCGCCAGTTGAATCTCCCTGCTGTAGTGGGTCAGTAGTGCTCCAGCCGCCCCCAGCGGGGCGGGTACACTAACGGGGCGAGCGGGGGGTGCCGCCCTCTGCTCCCCATCAAAGGCAGCATTGACCAGGAGCACGGGAGCGTTTCTGCAGCCAGTCATCCTTGGACAGCTGACAATGGCCCGAGCACCGCGGGGGTGGGGGGGTGAAGCTGGGAGCAATCAACAACAACAACAACAACAACGGGAGGAAGGCACTTCGCTGCCGAGGGAATGTGCGTGAGCTCGAAACCTCAACGACCCACGGTTCCTGGTCGTGACCGCTCATGAGCGAGTGGCTTTAGCCCGCCTTGAAGCGCTCTCAGTTAATTACGCGCAGCGCTGATTTTTGTGTGCTTGAGTGTGCTCCTCGCGCACTTGTGTCTCCCGGAGAACATCAGGGGAGCAGATAGGCTCAGGGCTGCGAGGCAATTAATCTCACACCGTGAGGAGGTGTGTGTTGGGACCGAGGCAGGGCATAGCTGGCAGCACCTTGCTTGTTAACTCCTAGCACCTCTGACCGGGCCCCCGGAGATTAGCCACGCCTGGCCGTGGTCAAAGGCGGTCAAATGCATTTTAACGATACTTTGCTCAGCCTGCCACCAGGCTTGTTTTCCATTCCGAGCCAGTGATTCACATTACTACTATACCATAATACTCACGGGGCTCGACTCACACTGTGACGCATCTGGCAGAGCGGCGCCAACACACACACACACACACACACACACACACACACACACACACACACACACACACACCACACTGAGCGGATGACGATGCAGGTAGACGTACAGTAGGGTAGCTGGCCTCCCGGCGTCTCTGACACAGTGACTTACAGGAGCCGCCGTGACTCAGCCAGCTCTCGTGTGGGCGTGTGCATGTCCTTGTGTGTGTTTCTGCCTGGTTGTGTGTGGGTGTGTGTGTGTCCTTGTGTGTGTTTCTGCCTGCTTGTGTGTGGGTGTGTGTGTTCACGTGCTTTTTTTGTGTCACATTTCATGGCACTGCAGCTTTGACTACTGATGGAGGACGAAGCTGAGGATCTTGCGGCCACATCTGCAGGCTAAAGTTGCCCAAATCTAATAATAATCATCAATTTTATTTATAGAGCGCTTTTAAAAGATCTCAAAGACACTTCACAGACACAGAGATAAAATGTAGAGATCAAGAAAATTAAAAATTAAAAAAGAGATAAGATAAAGGATAAGAAACAAATCACACAATTGGATTTATTTATTTATTTTCGGGACAATCGGAGCATATTTTTTAATTTTTTTTAACCCTTGTGCTGTCTTCGGGTCAAGGAAGGAGGAAAGGAAGAAGAGAGTAAAGAAGGAAGGAAGAAAAGAAGGAAGGAAGGAAGGAAGAAAGAAAAGAAGGAAGGAAGGGAGAAAGAAAAGAAGGAAGGACGGAAAGAAGGAAGGGAGGGAGAAAGGAAGGAAGGAAGGAAGAAAAGAAGGAAGGAAGGGAGAAAAGAAGGAAGGGAGGAAGGGAGAAAAGAAGGAAGGAAGGAAGAAAAGAAGGAAGGAAGGGAGAAAAGAAGGAAGGAAGGAAGGGAGGAAGAAAAGAAGGAAGGAAGGGAGGAAGGGAGAAAAGAAGGAAGGAAGGAAGAAAAGAAGGAAAGAAGGGATAAAAGAAGGAAGGAAGGAAGGAAGGAAGGAAGGAAGAGAGAAAATAAGGAAGGAAGGGAGAAAGGAAGGAAGGAAGAAAAGAAGGAAGGAAGGGAGAAAAGAAGGAAGGAAGGAAGGAAGGAAGAAAAGAAGGAAGGAAGGGAGGAAGGGAGAAAAGAAGGAAGGAAGGAAGAAAAGAAGGAAGGAAGGGAGAAAAGAGGGAAGGAAGGAAGGAAGAAAGAAAAGAAGGAAGGGAGAAAAGAAGGAAGGGAGGGAGGAAAGAAGGAAGGAGGAAGAAAAGAAGGAAGGAAGGAAGGAAGGAAGGAAGGAAGGAAGGAAGGAAGGAAGGAAGGAAGGAAGGAAGGAAGGAAGGAAAGAAGGAAGGGAGGAAGGGAGAAAAGAAGGAAGGAAGGGAGAAAAGAAGGAAGGAATAAAGAAAAGAAGGAAGGAAGGAAGGGATAAAAGAGGAAGGGAGAAGGAAGGAGAGAGCAGGAGGAAATAAGGAAGGAAAGAAGGAAGGAAGGAAAGAAGGAAGGAAAGAAGGAAGGAAAGAAGGAAGGAAGGGATAAGAGAAGGAAGGAAGGAAGGAAGGAAGGAAAGAAGGAAGGAAGGAAGAAAAGAAGGAAGGAAGAAAGGAAGGAAGGAAGGAAGGAAGGAAGGAAGGAAGGAAGGAAGGAAGGAAGGAAGGAAGGAAGGAAAGAAAGGAGGAAACAATGAAGGAAGGGAGGAAAGAAGGAAGGAAGGGAGAAAATAGGAAGGTAAGAAGGAAGGAAGGAAGGAAGGAAGGGATAAAAGAGGAAGGGAGAAGGAAGGAGAGAGCAGGAGGAAATAAGGAAGGAAAGAAGGAAGGAAGGAAAGAAGGAAGGAAAGAAGGAAGGAAAGAAGGAAGGAAGGGATAAGAGAAGGAAGGAAGGAAGGAAGGAAGGAAAGAAGGAAGGAAGGAAGAAAAGAAGGAAGGAAGAAAGAAAGGAAGGAAGGAAGGAAGGAAGGAAGGAAGGAAGGAAGGAAGGAAGGAAGGAAGGAAGGAAGGAAGGAAGGAAAGAAAGGAGGAAACAATGAAGGAAGGGAGGAAAGAAGGAAGGAAGGGAGAAAATAGGAAGGTAAGAAGGAAGGAGAGAGCAGGAGGAAAGAAGGAGAATTAGGTCATTTTGACCCAAAGACAGTACAAAGGTTAACTCAGACCTTGGATCTTCATGTGGTCAGATCTTGTTTTGACCTCAGTCCTCGGACGTGAAAGGTGAAGCCCGTTATAGCAACAGTTTACTGTGTTAAAGTAATTTACCACAGTGTCGACTGCTAATTACAATTGGAAAGTATTGTTAAAACCTGTTTTCACACCAACTCAATATCTAGGCTTATGAAACCAAAAAACAACAAAAACAAAAGTTTAACAAGAAACCAAGAAGTCGGATATTAATCAGATATTATACACACACCTTTCTAAAATCATCTTTTTCAGTTTGTTTTTAAAACTACTTCTGCTTGTTGTGACCTCGGTCTGAGTAGTCACATCACAGTTTGACATTTACATCGCCTTAACGAGACAGTTGTCACAATTCTGCTTGGTTGTCATGGAAACGTAGCAAACAGTGGAGGGTCTAACGATGCTCTCTCGTGTCGGGCTCCAGCGCACGTCCACACATTCAGAATGACACGTACTTCTGTAGCGTTTCTCGTTGACTTTTTATCTGTCTGGTCATTTGTTTCAGAGGAAGTTTAACATCGTGTATTTTTTGCTCCAGTATTCAAAACCTACAAAGAGGGAGATATTAATGCTATCGCCTTAACCCTTGTGCTGTCTTCGGGTCAAGGAAGGAGGAAGAGAAGAAGGGAGGAAAGAAGGAAAGAAGGAAGAATGAAAAGAAGAAAAGAAAGAAGGAAGGAAGAAAAAAAGGATGGAAGGATGGGAGAAAAGGAAGGGAGAAAAGAAGGAAGGGAGGAAGGAAGGAAGGAAAGAATGAAGGAAGGAAGGAAGGGAGAAAACAAGGGAGGAAGGGAAGAAGGAAAGAGAGGGAATGAAGGAAGGAAGGAAGGAAGGAAGGAAGGAAGGAAGGAAGGAAGGAAGGAAGGAAGGAAGGAAGAATGAAAAGAAGGAAAGAAAGAAGGAAGGGAGAAAAGAAGGAAGGAAGGAAGGAAGGAAGGAAGGAAGGAAAGAGAGAGCAGGAGGAAAGAAGGAAGGAAGGAAGGAAGGAAGGAAGGAAGGAAGGAAGGAAGGAAGGAAGGAAGGAAAGAAGGAAGGAAAGAATGAAGGAAGGAAGGAAGGGAGAAAACAAGGGAGGAAGGGAAGAAGGAAAGAGAGGGAAGGAAGGAAGGAAGGAAGGAAGGAAGGAAGGAAGGAAGGAAGGAAGGAAGGAAGGATGAAAAGAAGGAAAGAAAGAAGGAAGGGAGAAAACAAGGGAGGAAGGGAAGAAGGAAAGAGAGGGAAGGAAGGAAGGAAGGAAGGAAGGAAGGAAGGATGAAAAGAAGGAAAGAAAGAAGGAAGGGAGAAAGGGAGGATGGGAGGAAGGAAAGAGAGAGCAGGAGGAAAGAAGGAAGGAAGGAAGGACGCGAAGAAGGAAGGAAGGAAGGAAGGAAGGAAGGAAGGAAGGAAGGAAGGAAGGAAGGAAGGAAGGAAGGAAGGAAGGAAGGAAGGAAGGGAAAAAAGAGGAAGGGAAGAAGGAAGGAGAGAGCAGTAGGAAAGAAGGATAGGAGAATTAGGTCATTTTAACCAAAGACAGTACAAGGGTTAAGCACAAATCTCGATTAGCCTCACAAACGGATGAATGATTAGTCCACTCTTCAAATTCTAAAACCAATTAAACATTAATGCTAATATTATCTCTTTGGCTGTGTATAAGGGCTTCAAATGCTGATGTGACTTAAAGAGATGACATTATGTACGTTTGTTGTTGAAAACACAGCGAGCATCACGGCTGCAAGGAAACAACAATTTTCAATCGTAACCTCTCTCTATGAAAATGTACTTTACCTAAGTGTAGACTGCAGGCCGCCTTTAAATTGGTTTAAATCCCTAAATCACATGATCAATCACCGACAGCTCGCCATGCCAAGATGGTGGAGCCCCCACCCCCCCCCCCCCCCCAGTCGTAAGATGGCACAACTGCAAATTACTTTCGCCTTAAGTGGGAATCTAACGTGTGAATCCTCATCTCCTGTGGGAAGAGGGAAGAAATTGAGATAAAAGTGTGACGTGCCCAGAGTCCTGCGCACACAGCAGAGACAGTCAGTTTGCAACTAATGATAATAATAATAATAATAATAATAATAATAATAATAATAATAATAATAATAATAATAATAATAATAATTAAAGCTGCAAGCAGCGATGAACGGGCCCTCGCACTCATTGCCACCGCCCCCATAAGCATATCAGAAATGACAACACCCACGACCTCCTATGTCAAACGATTCAAAAGTAATAGCAGAAAAAAGGGACAACCAATCAGAAGAAGGGGCTGGGCTAATTCAGGCCAACAAAGGTCAAGGACTCCATACAGAGTCCGATGACACCACCCACGACTCTCTATTTCAAACCATTCATTCAAACCATTTATGGACACAGTGTTGACTTCTCCAGAAACTAGGAAATTAGGACGGACCTGAGATACGACTTAGCAACGGGAGATATTCTAGTCCGTTCAGCTCCGCTCTGCTATCTTCTTTTCTCTCCTCTTCTGGGGCGGCAGTAGCTCAGATGGTAGAGCGGGTCGTCCAATGATCGGAAGGTTGGCGGTTCGAATCCCGCTCCGTCCCAGTTGCTGTCGTCGTGTCCTTGGGCAAGACACCTTACCCACCTTGCCCCGTGTGAATGTGTTTGAATGTGTATGAATGTTGGTGGTGGTCGGAGGGGCCGTTTGGCGCGATATGGCAGCCACGCTTCCGTCAGTCTGCCCCAGGGCAGCTGTGGCTACAAACGTAGTTTACCACCACCAGAGAGAATGTGTATGGATGAATAATGATCTCTGTAAAGCGCTCTGGGTGCCTTGAAGGGCGCTATATAAAACCAAGTCATTATTAGGGCACAAGCACTTACAGTGCGAAGGCCCTATTGTATCTGTAGGAATTTTTTATTTATTTTTTTCTTCTTTCTTCTCACGAAAGGAAGCTCTTTTTTCCCCCTAAACGTGCCCCAAAAGTCATCAAATTTTGCACACAAGCCAGGCCTGGCGAAAAATTTGATATTTAATGATTTGTATTAATGGGCGTGGCTTAATGGCTCAACAGCGCCCCCTAGAAAACTTTGTGCCTCAAGCCCCACAATACAGTTTGACATACATGCACGAAAATCGGTACACACCTGTATCATGGCGCAACTTAAAGAAAAGTCTCTTTGCGCCATGGCCGAAACCGAACAGGAAGTCCGCCATTTTGAATTAATTGTGTGATTTTGGCGAATTTTATGCCATTTCTTCAGCCGCTTCAGAGCCCGAACCGTATCGTGCACCCAGGTGTGTTATACATCAAAATGTGCGTCTCCATCCTGCGACTACGCGCATTACTTTTCTCTTTCAAAAGTGTTACCGTGGCAATGCTAGACGCCAAAAAGCGCGCCCCCCTTCATCTGATTGGTCCATATTTGATAGTTCCCCAAAAGTCACCAAATTTTGCAGGCAAGCCAGGTCTGGCGATAAATTTGATATTTCATGGTTTGCATTAATGGGCGTGGCCTAATGGCTCAACAGCGCCCCCTAGAAAACTTTTCTCTGCCATAACTTTTGAACGGGTTGTGATAAAGACATGTGGGTGGTGTCATGGGACTCGGTATTGAGTCCTTGACCTTCATTGGCCTGAACTAGCCCCGCCCCTTCTTCTGATTGGTTGTCCCGATTTTCTGCTATAACTTTTGAATGGTTTGACATTGACAGTCGTGGGTGGTGTCATCGGAGTTAGTTTTGAGTCCTTGACCTTAATTGGTGCAAATTGCACGCGCGAAGGCCCGTTCATCGCTGCTTTCAGCTTTAATTATTATTATTATTCTGCATCCCAGTCATTAAAATTGTTAAATTCACCAAATAAATTAAAATAAATTACGAAATCACTCATGTCGCCGTCCGGCGGTAGCCGGTTCTTCTTCTCTGAATCTCCGTTGCCGTGGTTACCACCTGGCAGTTGATACAGCGGAATGATATTAAAGACATCAGCCAATTTGACCAAACTTTTTTTCTAGGTCTAGATTATCACTTTTAATGTACACCTGCCAGCTAATGAGAATCGAGTATTCACACACCCCGTGGTATAACAGGAGATAAAAAAGATTTTATTTTGGAAATCAACTTCAGTTGGTAAAAACACAACTGGACAACTTTCTTAATTCTTAATTCAAATATCACGAGGTGGTAATTGAATTCTGGGAGAAAGTGCGGCTAGTCTGGGAGATACAACCCCGGCAACTAAAGCAGCAGAAAGTAAATTCCTCTGCTTCTTTGTGAGGGTTAGGGTTAGGGAGGTTTAGAGTTGGCAGGCGAGACCCACATTCTCCAGTGAGGAGCAGCAGGCCGACGGCATGTGTGCCACCGTGTGTGATGATGTGCGCATGCATCACGCATCGCCGGAGCGCAGACATCACGCCATGCCTCCGTGTTCACCTCCTCAAACATACCTGCTTCTGACGCCTCGGAGAGAAAAGGCTTGGTTAACAAGCAAGACCACGTCTGTGTGCCGTTTACCTCCGTGCAGCATTTTAAAAACAGCTTAAAGTCGCCAGCCTCCTTTATCGGGGAGCTGTAACGTGCCGTTGCAGGATTTGTGGCGACGGTTTCATTGAGCAAAGGATCATAGTGTCGATGCAACGTTTATTCGCACAACGCAGCCTCACTTCAGCTGGTTCAGTGGCACGAAGTGCAACGGTTTCACCATAAAGAATAAAACATGTTTCAAAGGCTCTAAATGTATGTGAGATAGTCACAAAATATATGACTTTGCAGCCTAGTGGTTACAGAGGTGGTGCTGGGCTCTGGAGGACCCGGGCTCTGGAGGAACCGGGCTCTGGAGGACCTGGGTTCAAGTCCCTGGATTGCAATCGAGGTTAACCACTTTGGGCCCCTGAGCAAGGCCCTTAAAGCAGCACTATGTAACTTTTCCACCTTAATCTAATATTTCCAGAGTCATTGTGATGGTACATCAACTTCCAACAGGTTTAATGAACCTCTGTCATGGTCTGAGGGGTCTGTATCGCCTTCACTGGCACTATGTAACTTTGAGGAGCATGGTAGGAACCCTGCCACACTAAAAAACTACACATTTTTACGGCTTTGACTGCTTTACGGCATACGTCACTTCCCCCTCCTTCCCGATTCGTAGTCGAGACGAAAGCTGGGCGGGGCGTGGAAATAAAAGTTTTTTTGGAGGAGGCAAAAAAAAGAAGGCGGGAGAGTAACAAGCTAAATGCCCGGACAAAAAAAAAGAAATGCCCGACGTTTACTCGCTGGCGTGAGCTGAAAGACGAGGAGGGATGTCCGACAAGAGAGACAGAATTGTTATGATACAAATGTAAATGTAAAGTTCTATGTTCAATTAGAATCAAAATTAGAATGTTTTCACATACAGGGGATTCGTCTTGGGTTCTAGTATTTTTCCTGAGAACTGTAAAATTGTGCAGGGCTGATCTGCAAAATATAAGGAATGGGCATTCAGTTATTCACAGGTTATAAAGTATTTTTTTATTTTGTCAGTAAGTATGTTGGACTACTAATTTATGACGAAGTCCCTCTAAAAAACGTTTGTAGTTTGGGAGCATTATCTGGCTGAAACAGGACAGTGGGGCGGGCGTGACTTCACTAATAAAACCAAGTTGAACTTAGTGATTTTCAACATCGTCATATTATATTGTTTAGCCAAAAATAGATACATTATCTCTTCGTTATCCATCCTGCAAACGACCGCTGAAAACAGAAAAGTAGTTTTGAAAGTCCGTCCCGTCTTATTTCATTCACTATCAAAACAAATGCAGCGACGGGGACAGGAGTTTTCCGGCAGTACGCGCTGGTGCTCATGGGAAATATAGTTATTTCTGGTAAAGCACTACCGCTTTTGTCCAAAGGAGTCGCCAAACTCAACAAAAGCTGAAAGTTACATTGTGCTGCTTTAATTCTTACAAATGTCAGCCCACTGCTCCTAGTTTAACTAGAAATGGGTTAAATGCTGAGAACGAATTTCCCCCATTGTGGAGCCAATGAAGGAAAGTTATTATTATTAAAAAAATTTGGTACAAATCCTTGTAAGTGATTGGGCGGTGATATCCTGCAGCGATATTCCAGGACCTAGACCCGATCTGAATCTGTTCGGTTTTTAGGGGACACCTATGGAGCCAAATCAAGGCCAAAAGTTTTGCTAATTTGAAAATAAAATTGTAATTGAAAAACTAAGATTTGAACCTGAAAATTCAAGTTCAGTTTTGATCATGAACTTATTTTTTTACAGTTTCAATTTTTTTTTCTTCAGTTTCAGATCTTTTTTTTTTTCACTATCCGATCTTTTTTTTCAGTTTCACATCTTTTTTTTCAGTTTCACATCTTTTTTTTCAGTTTCACATCTTTTTTTTCAGTTTCAAACTTCTCTGTTATGCTGTCACTCATGATGCCACGCCCCCTACGCCAGATCAGGGCCAAAAGTCTGAAACTGAAAAAAAGATCTGAAACTGAAAAAAAAAAATATGTGAAACTGAAGAAAAAAAGATCTGAAACTGAAAAAAAAAATATGTGAAACTGAAATAAAAAGATCTGAAACTGAAAAAAAGATCTGAAACTGAAATAAAAAATTGAAACTGTAAAAAAATAAGTTAATGATCAAAACTTGAATTTTCAGGTTCAAATCTTAGTTTTTCAATTACAATTTTATTTTCAAATTAGCAAAACCTTTGGCCTTGATTTGGCTCCATAGACACCCATTTAGTGCCGAGGGGTAAAGTCTTTATAATCCCGTGGGACAAGGCCACGGGAACGAGAGACGGATCAGTTACACTGTTAGAACTTGGTCTTGCAACTAAAATAAAGTCTCTTTTGAGTTTTCAATGCTTTCGGCCGTGTGAAGAGAAAGAACCTTCAGGGGAATTAACGCGCCATTCGAACGCTCCCTTAGAGCATGATGAAACGTTGAAAGAAACTTCAAAAGCTGAATGATTCAACGCAATTACAGATGGAACAATAGTCAGCTGAAAAGGACCAGAGACTTATGTCAAATATCCGTTGATATCAGACGTTGTTTTTCTTCTCCCGGTGTCTGAGATGTCAGGTTGACCCCGTGCACCACTTTGGCTCCGTACTTTGGCTGGAGCTTTTTCAGCACTCATGTGTTCCAGTGACAGCTCTTTTATGGCGAGAGTGCAGGAAATCAAAGGAGGGAGAGGTGTAGGGCGGACGAGGGTGGGGTGGTTCGGTGTCTGCGGTGGTCGTGCAGAGAGCACAGTACCCCTCTGTGCAGCGGGGTGGTGATGTCATGGTTGGCAGGACCCGGAGCCCACTGAGCCTGTGAAGGCATGACATGATTCAGATACAGAGGAAGGTCATGGACTTTGTTCTGCTGAATTAGGCTACAGGAAAGGGGCCTGGCCAGTGGAACTGGGAACTGAAGGGCTGAGAATGCTGCTGTCTTACCACCCAGCAACAAACACTTGACCTGCCAATCATTCACTTGTCCTAAGTGATTCATCTACATCAGCTATGAAGTTCAAATCAATGGGAAAGTGTGTCCAAACTTTGGACTGGCAGTATATATTGAAACTTGTAGTCAAGACCACCTAAACCAAGACCAAGACCAAGACACTATCAATACCAGAGAGTATCAAGACCAAGAGAAAAAAACCCAGAAACAAACCTGGTTATTTCCTGATCCTGCGTGATTGTAAACATCAGCTCCATCCTGGTTCAGCTAGTTTCCATATGACTCAATACCGAGTCATTTCAGGGTTGGTTTTAGATTGGTTCCATTCTTATCTGTCCGAAAGGTCTTTCTGTGTAGAAATTGGTAATTTTCAGTCATCTTCATCACCATTAGATTATGGAGTTCCTCAAGGGTCTGTTCTCGGTCCATTACTGTTCTCCATTTACATGCTTCCTCTAGGTCATATTATTACAAAACACAATATTAAATACCATTTCTATATGGAGGATTTTTTGTGCCAAAATTAAATAAATAAATACATCATTAATTAATTAAATTGGGAATGAAATATATCATTAATTAATTAAATGTGTCATTAATTAATTAAAATTAGAATGAAATATGTCATTAATTAATTAAAATACAATTCATTTTAAGTAAAAATATATATTTATTGTTTCAGCATTTAATTAATTAATGACACATTTAATTAATGATTTTGTGTTGCGTGTGAATCATGAAATGTAAAACTGCATTTAATTAATTAATGACACATTTAATTAATGATTTCGTGTTGCTGAATCATGAAATGTAAATGTAAAACTGTCAGTTTCACTCGTCAAACTCAGTGGGCGGAGCTAACGCAAATCTAGTGGAATCCACTGCTTTGGTCTGTACGGAGCGTTTTATAATAGATCCATGGTACGGAGCCCTGGAGGTGACATGGAAATTATTATTGTTTTCTCCTGCGCACGAATTTTTATCTCATGCCAGTCACTTCAACATATACAGCTATTGATGCCAAGCATTTATCTAGTCGTCGAAGTCCGATCTCGGGAAACTGGCTTCACAAACGACGTTTTAAAAGTGGAACTATTTCCAGAGGCGGAGTTGACACAAAGTGCTTCGACATTGTCACGTGAGCGTGCTGGACCAATCAGAGTGGCCGCTGGTCCAAGATCGCTGCCTACAGTGCTGATTTTATTTGTAGAAATAAGCTTTAAATTGCACTAAAATGACTACAAACAATGTTATATGTAAACGAAAATTAATCTGAATTATAAACCTAAGAGACCTGCTGAAACAGTGATAATTCTCTCATTAGATAGAACATTAGACAGTGAAAATTCTGTCATTAGAAATAGGGGGTTCTCCCTAATGATGGAAATATAATACCCATATGCTCAAAACCTGTTAAACCTGCAATAATAACATGTTTTCTATTTTCTATTTTAATAGAGTTGTATTATAGTTATTATATATATATATATATATATATATATATATATATATATATATATATATATATATATATATATATATATATATATATATATATATATATATATTATATAGTTATAACTTATTATATATTATTATAGTTGTAATATTTCTGGTTCGTTTTGTTAACTCTGAGCTTTGTTGGTTGGTTTGTTAGTTTGCTGGTGGTTTTGTTCTGAACACCTTTCTCTGTTTCTCATTTTGCTGGGACGTCGGGTCCCTCCGCCGAGACACAACTTTTGCGGTATGCGTTCATTTTTATGTCTAAAAATGATGCGCAGTGCCGACCCAATAGGAAACGGTACAGATATTTTGGGATTTTTTTATATATATAAAAGAAATACATGACTTCACACAATACACGCGCTGGGTGGCGCCTCCGCTCCGACGTCGTTGCTACGGCAACCCGTCAGATCAGTCAATGATGTGGCCCAGTCTGAACAGAGCCAGATCCGATTTGGACAATTGCTAAAAACAGTGTGGACAGTCAGCCCTGAAAATCGGATATGAGAAGGAATCAGATATGAATCAGATTTGCCTGCAGTCTGAATGCGGCCCTAGTTTATGGGAATATGTCCCGAAGCCCTGCAACAATCCATTATGTGGATTCGATTTGCCTTGACTTGATGTGCAGGGGAACCAATCAGGTGTTTGGAATCCGCCCACTGAGTTTGACGAGTGAAACTGACAGTTTTACATTTACATTTCATGATTCAGCAACACGAAATCATTAATTAAATGTGTCATTAATTAATTAAATGCAGTTTTACATTTCATGATTCACACGCAACACGAAATCATTAATTAAATGTGTCATTAATTAATTAAATGCTGAAACAATAAATATATATTTTTACTTAAAATGAATTGTATTTTAATTAATTAATGACATATTTCATTCTAATTTTAATTAATTAATGACACATTTAATTAATTAATGATATATTTCATTCCCAATTTAATTAATTAATGATGTATTTATTTATTTAATTTTGGCACAAAAAATCCTCCATATTTCTATGCCGATGATACACAATTATACCTTTCCTTTGATAATAGAAACTCCAATCAACTAAATAACCTCCACATGTGCATTGCAGAAATCAATAACTGGATGGCATCAAACTTTTTACAACTTAACTCAGAGAAGACAGAAATCCTCATCATAGGCCCAGACTCATCGCAAAATCATATTTCTTCCCATCTTGGTCCCCTCTCATCCAACATCACCACTTCTTGTAGAAACCTCTGTATTATTTTTGACAAACACCTCAATTTCGACCAGCATATAAATTCCGTTGTCCAATCATGCTTCTTCCAACTTAGAAAAATATCAAAAATCAGGTCATTTCTTTCATCTAAAAACTTAGAGACAGTTATACATGCATTTATTTCATCCCGGTTAGATTACTGCAATTCACTTTTTTCATGCCTCACTCAGCAAAATCTAAATAAACTACAGTTAATTCAAAATGCAGCAGCCAGACTCATTACTCATGTCCAACAGGAGAGAACATATCACACCAATTTTAAAGTCCCATCACTGGCTCCCAGTCCGTTTTAGAGTGGATTTTAAAATTTTAATTATTACCTTTAAGGCTCGTATGGGGCTAACTCCTGATTCCATAGCTGACCTCCTGACCCCATACGAGCCTGAACGCACCCTGAGATCCTCTGGTGGGTCATTCCTGGCCATTCCTTGGTCCAACTTAAAGACCAAAGGTGACCAGGCCTTTTCTGTTTTAGCCCCTCGCTTATGGAATGACCTGCCGGAGGAGATCAGGGGAGCTAACACACTGTCTTCTTTTAAGTCACTTTTAAAAAGTCATTATTTTAGACTTGCGTTTAACTGACTGTATTATTTGTCTGTTTTTATTATCTCTCAATTGTGTCTTATCTTAATATTGTACTAATTGTTTGTTTCCTGTTTTTAATTGCATGTAAAACACTTTGTGACTTGTTTTGAAAAAGCGCTTTAGAAATAAAGGTCAAAATTTCATGAAATTTTCTAGTTATTATTACTGCCGTCCCATCTTGGTGAGGGTGTTCCCTTTTAGAAGTGGGGGGGTGAGGTGCCTTTATTTAAGAAGGTGGTAGTGCCTGGTGGTTTTGGTTCTGATGGACCTGGACCTGCGACCTGATGGGAGTGAGCTGGGTGAGATGGGTCCCCCACTATCTTCGTCTGACATCGTGCAGAACACACACGTTTGCCGTAAACGTGCACAACACGGAGATGTATGAAAACCTAGAGATCAGGATTAACGTCGGGGTTTCCTGAGCCCCCGATCTAAAATGCCAGAAGAAATTGTTAAACTGTGGCATTTGGCAAATATGTTTATGAGCAGTGCTGTGTTTCTCAACTAAAGTTGTTTCCCAGCAGAATGTGATGGTGGACAAGAGAAAGGAGTCTTTTTAAAGCAGGAGTTGAAAGTGTGGTGTAAACACAAACTGAGAGAGGCTCCTTTCATTAGGTATGCAAATCTGGAGGTCATGTGACCCGCTGCACATTCCTAAGTCCCTCCTGGCTCCGTCTCTTTTAGTTTCAGTCTTCAAAGGCCGCGGCCCTGTCTCCTCCTTTCGGTTCATCGGGTTAATTGCTGTGTGTTGTGGTCTCCTTTCCTTATATACTCAGATTGACAGTTCTGGCCATCACTAAATCTACTCTTTTCCTACTTTAGTCTTTTGGTTGTGTGGTGCCTCTAAGATGAAGAGCCAAAGATTAGCTCTCATTTTGAATAGTAGCTTTAATCATTTAATCATGCCATCTCTGTCAACCATGGCTGCTATTTCATTGTGTTTGCGTGTGTATATGTAAGGGATAATGCCCGACGAGGTGTCCATTAACTTAAATATATGGACGACGCGGGGGGCGTGAACCATCCGCTTATACCAAGGTCACTTACCAAAAAACATAAATATTAAATCAGTTATTCATGCTTTAATGTGTTTTCAGTTGAAATCATTATTTTTATAACAAGCCACAGCTGAGCGGCTGAGTGGACTATTTAATCTCTTGTCTGCAGCCGTTGGAACCTGGTAAATTACAAAGTTTTTTAACAAGCCATAACTCAGTTTCCTTGGTACAGTAACACCTGAGGATCTGACTAATACCTGGAACAATCACTACCGTCCCATAAGCTCCTTAATGGACACAGTGTTGATTCTCCAGTAACTAGGACAGACCTGAGATACGACTTAGCAACGGGACATCAGTAACAAACAGTAAATATATTTGTTTCAAAGGATCAAAGTCCACAGATAGTTTCCTAAATTGTTTTATTAAGCTACATACAGGACTGTCTCAGAAAATTAGAATATTGTGATAAAGTCCTTTATTTTCTGTAATGCAATTAAAAAAACAAAAATGTCATACATTCTGGATTCATTACAAATCAACTGAAATATTGCAAGCCTTTTATTATTTTAATATTGCTGATCATGTCTTACAGCTTAAGAAAACTCAAATATCCTATCTCAAAAAATTAGAATATTCTGGGAATCTTAATCTTAAACTGTAAACCATGATCAGCAATATTTAAATAATAAAAGGCTTGCAATATTTCAGTTGATTTGTAATGAATCCAGAATGTATGACATTTTTGTTTTTTTAATTGCATTACAGAAAATAAAGAACTTTATCACAATATTCAAATTTTCTGAGACGGTCCTGTATATGACTAACCATTCAAAAAATGAAATGTTTCATTAAGCTACAAATATTAGGCTATCAATCATTAAAATGAATAACCGTTTCATTAAGCTACAAATATTATCAATCCCAGTCATCAAAATTGTTAAATTCACCAAATAAATTAAAAGAAAATACAAAATCACTCATGTGTCCGTCCTGCAGTAGCCGGCTCTTCTTCTCCGTGTCCACACCGCATGCGACGCGAGCGAGCGTCAGCGTCAGCGTCAAAAACAATTCCATTGCTTTATTTTTTATTGCACTGTCTATACTGGTTGCGAGCGACGCAGCGCGATGCGGCGCGCCGTTTTGAGCTGGACTTTTGTCGCACGCCCTGCTTCTATTTTCTTCCTGTCGCTCGCGTTGAAAGCCGGTTGAAAGTTGAAAAAAAAGTTGAAAGCGCTGTAGGAAACAATCATTTCAATACAAGAACCTCAATAAAGTGGCAGCTGCTGGAGGGAGATCGCCAGGGAGCTGGAAGGTTCTGATAAGATAATAAGATATAATAAGAATCTTATCTTAATCTTATTAGGGCTTAATTTGTTCCGGATCCTGCCGGATTTCTCGTGTCCTCTGCTTTTTCCCACATCCCAGTAATGATCTGACATGCTGACATGTTTGCTGCATTAACACCACACGCCGGTCACTCCACGATGTTCGCTGTTTGATTGCGTCACCACACGCCGTTGTTAATTGTTCGTTTTTTTTCCCCACTTATTCCACCGAATAATAAGCTTGTTTTCTGTTTAGAAAGTACAAACGTAGGAAGATTACAAGTACTCGCCCATCTTTTACTTGTCCCTTTACTCTTTTAGGAGTTATTTAAGAGTTTCTTTCAGGAGCGCACGGGCAGGTGAATAAAGGCTGATTTATGGTTCCGCGTAAAATCGACGGCGTAGCCTACGCGGCGACGCGCACCGTTCGGTGACTGCGCCGCGTACCCTACGCCGTAAGGTCTGCGTTGGTGTAACGCGGAACCATAAATCAGCCTTTTAAAAGGCGAGTCTCAGCTGTCAATCAAAAGAACGTGGTAGAACGTGGGGCCGATAACGCGTTCAGTGTTTCAGGACAAAGCGCGTCCGATGCCACGCAGTGCAACGCGACAGTCGGACCCTCGCATGCAGTTAGGACAGGCTGTCTGAATCTCCGTTGCCGTGGTTACCACCTGGCAGTTGATCCAGCGCAATGATATTAAAGATATCAGGCAATTTGACCAAACTTGTTTTCTAGGTGTAGGTTATAACTTATAAGTTATAAGTTATAACCTACACCTGCCAGCCAATCAGAATCGAGTATTCACACAGACCTTGGTATAAACATATATATGTATACATATATTTACCACCAGGAGCACCTTGAGAAAACCCAAACGAACACAGGGAGAACATGCAAACTTTGCAAATATAAAATCATAACTCTTGTCTGCACACCAGCAGCTTCTGTTGCCAAAACCCAGCTGGTAGCTGATTTGTAATTTTGTTCATTACTGAGCATAATTTAATTTTAGGATTTTTATTTACTGCATAACGTGCATTTTCCAGACTGAAGCTAAAACATCAAGCTAAAAGTTCAATGTTTGCGTGGAGCAAAAAGCCTTTGTTAATGTTAAGCAGGAACCAGGCACCGGCACGCAGAGTTTCAAATAATCGTATATATTCTGCTTCCATTCATGTTGTTTTGGTCCCCGACAAAAGTTTGTGCTACTTACTCTCTAATAATAGAGTTGTTTTAACTCCAGATGTTCCTTTAAGTTTGATGCCGAGCGTTCCCGACAACAATGTCTGTAAATAAATTAAATATAACATAATGAGGTTTAATCCTTTTACAGTCTTTGTCTTGACCTGTAACTGTGACTGATTATTGTTATATTTAATATGTAATTTAATTTAGTTTTTCCTGCAGCTCTGCAGCCCGTTTAATAGGAAAAGCATTGGCTGCAGAGAGACGATGGTTGCTTTTGAAGGGTAATGCCATCAGCTAACGGTGTCAGCTAATAAACTCTTACTTTGATGAGTGTGTTCTTTTTTCATTTAACATCAAATTTATACAGCGGCACCAGCTCTATTTCAGGAGCCCGGCTATTAGAAGGTAATTACTACATGTTAGATTATGTCATTTGCTCAGAAGATGAGGAGCAGAGAATGAGTCACCTCCATCAATTAATGCAAGTTATGAGTCCATGAGGGACGAGTGTTGCTACATCTCTGCGAGTCGCAAGTTGATCGACTGATTCCCACAAGGTGCCCTCCAATCTCTTTTAAAGATATAGTGATTAAAAGCCGTGTTTCTTACACGTATAATTATTTCTCTATTGATTCGTCAGCATCTCGGGGAATGATTTTTCATGAAATACATCCGTGTAATGATACGTCGTCTCGATTGCGATCGTGGGAGAGAATCGTTTGGAGGAAGACCCTCGGGGGGCGATGTGGAGATGTGGAGAATGCAGCGTCGGCGTTGGAGTGCGGTTGTGTAAATGTTTGCCCGGTCGCCGTCGTATTTGCAGAACACGCCTCCGCACCGACGCCCTCGCCGATTGCAGCAGGGAGGGAACTTGGTCTCATGTGAAGCCGCTGATTGATGGATCTTTGTTTTTCTCTCCTCCTCTCTTCTCTGTGCAGGCTGTGAGGACAGGGGGAGGAAGATGAGACCTCCCAGCCCTCTCCTGATCCTGCTCTACGTCACCCTGTCCAGGAGTGTCAAGGGGGTCTCCAAGCGAGGCTCAGGTACCAACACACACCACCTCTAAGTCTCTGCATGCACCTGCACCTGCCCACGGTTTAATGTCGGTGTGATGAGGTTTCAGTGTAAATAATGGTTGAACTAACTCCCACCTACCACGGTTATTTGATGTTTTAATTTTTGCTGATGCACATGACTAGGAATGGGCAATATTTTACCGTTCACGATAAACCGTCAAAAGAAATTCCCCACGGTAAGAATTTGTATCTCACGGTAAAAAAGATACATTCCCGTTGATGACGTTTTTGTGTAAAGATGATTTATGGAAGGAAGGAAGGAAGGAAGGAAGGAAGGAAGGAAGGAAGGAAGGAAGGAAGGAAGGAAGGAAGGAAGGAAGGAAGGAAGGAAGGAAGGAAGGAAAGAAAGAAAGAAAGAAAGAAGAAAGAAAGAAAGAAAGAAAGAAAGGAAGAAGAAAGAAAGAAAGAAAGAAAGAAAGAAAGAAAGAAAGAAAGAAAGAAAGAAAGAAATGAGCCTGAAAGAAAGAAAGAAAGAAAGAGAAGAATTTTTCATCTCGCGGAAGGAAGGAAGGAAGGAAGGAAGGAAGGAAGGAAGGAAGGAAGGAAGGAAGGAAGGAAGGAAGGAAGGAAGGAAGGAAGGAAGGAAGGAAGGAAGGAAGGAAGGAAGGAAGGAAGGAAAGAAAGAAAGAAAGAAATGAGCCTGAAAGAAAGAAAGAAAGAAAGAAAGAAAGAAAGAAAGAAAGAAAGAAAGAAAGAAAGAAAGAAAGAAAGAAAGAAAGAAAGAAATGAGCCTGAAAGAAAGAAAGAAAGAAAGAGAAGAATTTTTCATCTCGCGGAAGGAAGGAAGGAAGGAAGGAAGGAAGGAAGGAAGGAAGGAAGGAAGGAAGGAAGGAAGGAAGGAAGGAAGGAAGGAAGGAAGGAAGGAAGGAAAGAAAGAAAGAAAGAAAGAAGAAAGAAAGAAAGAAAGAAAGAAAGAAAGAAAGAAGAAATGAGCCTCAAAGAAAGAAAGAAAGAAAGAAAGAAAGAAAGAAAGAAAGAAAGAAAGAAAGAAAGAAAGAAAGAAAGAAAGAAAGAAAGAAAGAAAGATACATACATAAATTCCCATTGATACGTGTTTGTGTAACAAACTTGGAGGATCTGAGTCATTCCAGTTTTGCAGTACAGGTGTAACTCATTTAATTGGTTTTTATTAATTCAGTTTAATTGGTGTAGTTTAGTAGTATTTAGTATCTTTTAGAGCAGTGTTTTGGCTCCAAAGACTGAATGTGGTGATAGATTTATAGTTACAAAGGTGGAGTTGAATTGGTATTTTTTTTTATCGTTATCGGGATAAATGCCAGAAATTATCGTGGTAAATGTTTTAGTCCATACCGCCCATCCCTACACATGACTCGCTTTAGCAGGTTTCTTTGATAACTAAAAACATGACCACAAGTGAACAGATATGAAACTATAGCTGCTTTTCCTTCTTTATTTAATTATTTTTTGGCTTATAAACATAGTTTGATGTTGAGATTGTATCTGTGGGTGTTAAACATTCTCCCTCAGCTGTTTTCTGGTGCTAAACCCAGATGCCAGCGTGCTTTTGGCTCGTGGAGGTTGATGGACAGGTAGTTGTAAACACAATGGGGGAAGTGTTCAGTAATTTAGTTTTAAGTGCAGCCTTTTTTGCTTGTGACTCAGGTGCAGGGATGTGACTTAATGAAAAGAAATACGGTGCGGTTTCTTCAGAACCGGCCGGACCTCCCTGGATCCAGACGGAGTGACAGCTCCCCAAATGATCCAATTTCTCAGGGACCGGGTCACAAACGGTTAATGTGAAACTCATTTTGCTTCTAAATGCCAGCAAATTGAACATCAATTTTGAACAAATGTAAAAGGTCAAAAGAGAAAATGGAGAGCAGAAAGACTTGAGAGCAGAAACTTTTCATGATATGAATGCCGGAGCAAACATTTTTAAACAAGTCGCTGCTCAAGAAACGAGAAGATATCGTGCTTTCTGTTCATTTCATGAAGTGAGTCCTCTAAGAAGTCAATAACTTTTCTACATCACAGAAACGTGTGTGTGTGTGTGTGTGTGTGTGTGTGTGTGTGTGTGTGTGTGTGTGTGTGTGTGTGTGTGTGTGTGCGTGGGTGCGTGCGTGCGTGCGTGCGTGCGTGCGTGCGTGCGTGCGTGCGTGCGTGCGTGCGTGCGTGCGTGCGTGCGTGCGTGCGTGCGTGCGTGCGTGCGTGCGTGCGTGCGTGCGTGCTAGGAATGGGTGATATTTTACCGTTCACGATAAACCGTCAAAAAAATTCCCCACGGTAAGAATTTGTCATCTCGAGGTAAAAATGATAAATTCCCGTTGATGACGTTTTTGTGTAAGGAAGGAAGGAAGGAAGGAAGGAAGGAAGGAAGGAAGGAAGGAAGGAAGGAAGGAAGGAAGGAAGGAAGGAAGGAAGGAAGGAAGGAAGGAAGGAAGGAAGGAAGGAAGGAAGGAAGGAAGGAAGGAAGGAAGGAAGGAAGGAAAGGGGAGAAGGAAGGGAGAAAAGACGGAAGGAAGGAAGGAAGGAAGGAAGGAAGGAAGGAAGGGAGAAAGCAAGGAAAGGAGGAAGGAAGGGAAGAAGGAAGGAAGGAAGGAAGGAAGGAAGGAAGGAAGGAAGGAAGGAAGGAAGGAAAGGGGAGAAGGAAGGAAGAAAACAAGGAAAGGAGGAAGGAAGGGAAGAAGGAAGGAAGGAAGGAATGAAATGAGCCTGAAAGAAAGAAAGAAAGAAAGAAAGAAAGAAAGAAAGAAAGAAAGAAAGAAAGAAAGAAAGAAAGAAAGAAAGAAAGAAAGAAAGAAAGAAAGAAAAGAAAGAAAGAAAAAAGGATAAATTCCCGTTGATACGTTTTTGTGTAACAAACATGGCGGATCTGAGAGTGTGATAGATTTATAGTTAAAAAGATGGAGTTGAATTGGTATTTTTTTTATCGTAATTTTTATCGGGATAAATGCCATAAATTATCATGATACATTTTTTAGTCCATATCGCCCATCCCTAGTGTGTGTGTGTGTGTGTAATAATATAAAGTCTGACCTTTTATGTGATGTTTTTACATGTAGTAAAACATAAAAATGCCAAATCTAACACTGTTTGATGAATTAATGGTATTCTTAACAGGTAAAGAAGTATGCACACACACACACACACACACACACACACACACACACACACACACACACACACACACACACACACGCACGCACGCACGCACACACACCAACACACACTGTAAACCGGAGGTAGCTCTATCCCCGCGGGTGTCTCTGGTTATTAAACCGTGTCCAGCAGCAACGCTGGGACGCTGATGGACTGGATCCAGCTCACGGCACCGTCCTGACCTTTGGTTCAAATCTTCTGTCCTGGTATTTAATGAGACGAGTCGTGAGCCAACCTACCGGTGACCTGCCGGCGGCAGTTCCACGGCGACTTCATCAGCCGCTCCACGTAAACTCGCGCTCATCTCCTCCGTTGTAGCGCCGCGAGAATTTATCAGCGCAGCCAAAATGAAAACGCACTGGCCTGGAAAAAGTGACCTGAAATATGACTAAGTGCTATCAAGCTCAGGAAGAGCAGCAGGTTGGGCGAAGGATGATGAATACACTTTGCTTTTAAATGTTAATTAAGCTGTCTTTTTGTATAAATACTCCTCATGTTTTTAATGAAATCCAAAACCTAATGACCTGAGTTCAACCGTTCTTGACTCGTTCTGAGCATAAAATGTAAATGTAATTTATCTGCGTAGCAAAACTTTTTGACCCCTAAACCAAACTGTTGTTGGAGTTCCACTTTTGTAACTCGTGTGAGCAAAAAGGAATCTTTTTCTCCGGAGTAAATATCTGCAATAAGGGGGAGGCGGAGAGTTTCAGCAGAGGAGCCCACGCTAATGTCGAGGATAGGAGAGCGTTCTTCTCTCACCAGTTTGTCTATCAGTTCATCCAGACCAGGGGTCGGCAACCTGTGGCTCTTGAGTGCCGACCTGGTGGCTCCCTGGAGCTTTTTCAAAAATGTTTGACCTTTATTTTCCTTTTTTTCTTTTTTTTCTTCTTTTTTTCCTTTTTCTTCTTTTTTCTTTTTTTTTCTTTTTTACCTTTTTCTTCTTTTTTTCCTTTTTTTTTTCTCGACATTTCGACTTTTTTCTCGACATTTTGACTTTTTGTCGAAATTTTGACTTTTCTCAACATTTTGACTTTTTTCACAAAATTTTGACTTTTTTCTCAACATTTCTACCTTTTTCTCGAAATTTATACGTTTTTCTGGAAATTTTGACTTTTTTTTCGGTATTTTGACTTTTTTCTCGACATTTTGACTTTTTGTCGAAATTTTGACTTTTCTCAACATTTTGACTTTTTTCACAAAATTTTGACTTTTTTCTCAACATTTCTACCTTTTTCTCGAAATTTATCAGTTTTCTCGACATTTTGACTTTTCTCGGTATTTTGACTTTTTTCTCGACATTTTGACTTTTTTTCTCAACATTTTTCTCGGTGTTTTGAACTTTTTCTCGACATTTCGACTTTGTTCTCAACATTTTGACTTTTTCTCGACATTTCGACTTTTTTTCTCGACATTTCGCCTTTTGCCATTTGCCTTAATTCTAAGGCTTATACATACAAGTCTTTTCATTTTTTGCGGCTCCAGACATATTTCTTTTTGTGTTTTTGGTCCAATACAGCTCTTTCAACATTTTGGGTTGCCGACCCCTGATCCAGACCCTCAATAAATCAGTTTTCAAGCAAGTGCTTTTCAACATCGCTTGATTAGAAGTGTGTGTTTGTTTTGATGTGAACCTACAATCAGACATTGTTGGACACATTAACGTTTAAAGAAACTAAATTGAGTTCCTAAGAAGTTTAAGCAACATTTCATTAAATCTCCTCTCAATGTTTCCCCATTTGTTGTGACTGTTAAAAATGATATAAAGAATAAATGTAACTTCTGTTTAGGATGAAGCTTTTTTCCCTTTTATCCATTTAGTAATCTATTATAGTGATTACCGACAGATTAACTGATTATTAAAATATTTGTTAGCAATAACTTGAAAGCAGTAACCCGTCTGGAGACAAACTAACACATGATAGATAGATAAGATTATTTTATAAGTAGGGATATTCAACAGTTTATATATTTAACAATTTATTTCGTCGTTACATTACAAATTTTTAACTATACAGTATAAGTTATGCTGTAGAATTAAGTTAGGCTTTATTTTTCCTTTCTTGTGTTTTCTTGAGGTTTTTCTTGGTCGTCCTGCTTTAATCAATTTTGATTATAGCCCTTTGTGAGTTACTTCCTGTTTTATTTTGAAAATCTTCCTTTGACTACAGCAGAGAGCTTAATGTCAGAGATAAGTTGTTACAATAAATTAGGGTTTTTAATGCGTATACACTCGGGGCTTCGTGTTCGTCTTTCCGCCACCTGCAGACACCTGGCTGGACATTTTGACTGTCGCCATGGTAACAAAGTAAGACAGTCTCCTGTACCATTATACTTAACATAATTATTATAATTAGTCAAAAAAGTAGTTTTTCACTCACTTTTTACATCTCAAACGACATCATTCCTCTTTTCTATGGCATCCATTAGAATTACATACAAATGGAAAGTGTCTTTCGGACCGCCAGTATCTAGTTTCATTATTGAGGAGTTGGCAGCTCTGTAGCCAGCAGTGGCAGAGTTGTGCTGTGTTTGTGTTTCAGAGAAGAAAAAAAATATTTTAATGGTTTAAATTGGCATTAAAACAGCCTTACAAATGAAAAGCTTTTTTTGCTGCACATTTCTTTCAACTCTGAAGTTTTATTCAAGGTAATGAAAAAAGGTCATCTCACCTTGTTCTCTTAACGCAATATCCTGTAATTTAGTGAAAATACTCAAAACGTAGTGAAAATGGTGACAAAACAAAGCAGAGAAACATGTAGAGAAACACCACTTACAGTACGTCTCAGTGCATCAGACCAAGCTGAGTCACATCTATGCAACAAACTAATATAAATGCTTTTATTTTCTCCGCACCTGTACACAAGAAAGCAAACACAGTAGGTTATATGAGTCCTCATACAACCTACTGTGTATGTATGTGTATATATATATATATATATATAGATTCACCCATCCATTTTCCACCGCTTATCCGGAACCGGGTTGCAGGAGCAGCAATCTCAGCAGAGATACCCAGACTTCCTTCACCCCAGACACTTCCTCCAGCTCTTCCCAGGGGAGTCCGGGGCGTTCCCAGGCCAGCCGAGAGACATAGTCTCTCCAGCGTGTCCTGGGTTTTCCCCTGGGTCTCCTCCCGGTGGGACATGCCTGGAACACCTCCCTATGGAGGAGGGACATGCCTGGAACACCTCCCTAGGGAGGCGTCCAGGAGGCATCCGATACAGATGCCCAAGACACCTCAGCTGACTCCTCTCAAGTTGCGGCTCGACACCGAGCTCTTCCCGGGTGACCGAACTCCTCACCCTATCTCTAAGGGAGCGTCCAGCCACCCTGCAGAGGAAACTCATCTCGGCCGCTTGTATCCGCGATCTCGTCCTTTCGGTCACTACCCAAAGTTCATGGCCATAGGTGAGGGTAGGTGCGTAGATTGACCGGTAAATCGAAAGCTTCACCTTTCGACTCAGCTCTTTCTTCACCACGACGGTCCGGTACACCAACTGCATAACTGCGGATGCTGCACCGATCCGTCTTTCCCTCACTCGTGAACAAGATCCCGAGATACTTGAACTCCTCCACCTGAGGCAGGACTTCTCCACCCACCCGGAGAAGGCATGCCACCCTTTCCCGATGGAGAACCATGGCCTCGGTTTTGGAGGTGCTGATTCTCATCCCTGCCGCGTTGCACTCGACCTTAAACCGCCCCAGCACATGCTGAAGGTCCCGGTCCGATGAAGCCAACAGGACAACATCATCCGCAAAAAGCAGAGATGAAATCCTGAGGTTCCCAAACCGGATCCCCTCCGGCCCCTGGCTGCGCCTAGAAATCCTGTCCATAAAAATTATGAACAGGACCGGTGACAAAGGGCAGCCCTGCCGGAGTCCAACATGCACTGGGAAAAAGTCTGATCTACTGCCGGCAATGCGAACCAGACTCCTGCTTCGATCAAACAGAGACCGGACAGCCCTTAGTAGAGGGCCCCGGACTCCATACTCACTCAGCACCCCCCACAGAATGGCACGAGGGACACGGTCAAATGCCTTCTCCAGATCCACAAAGCACATGTAGACTGGTTGGGCAAATTCCCATGAACCCTCAAGCACCCTGCGGAGGGTGTAGAGCCGGTCCAGTGTTCCACGACCGGGACGAAAACCGCATTGTTCCTCCTGAATCCGAGGTTCAACTATATATAAAGATATAAGTGCTTTAGGATTATTATCTAACCTCTGTTGACTAAAGTCTTGAACACTGACGCAGGAACACAGAATTTAGCTTTGTTCAAGCTCAACTCACCAATCTACTTTTCAGCATGAAATGAAGTTCACAATTAACCGTATGATTAAATGCATAATTATTTTGTCACTAAATTAAAGAATACAGTGGTTAAGATCATAATGGGTTTTCTGTCTTAAGTAAAGAACAGAAGAGTACGGAAGACTAATTTTGAAGAATATGACACCAGTTCTATTTCCCTGCTACGTAACGTTAATTGCCTGCATACATATGTCTCCGTGCGTAATCACATTTGCTTCATTATCATTTAAATTAGATGCATACATACGCATGCAGCCGTTGGAGCAGCTACCCTTGTTTGTGTGTTTGTGGGTCTTTGCCAGTCCTCTGTGCCTCTGTGGCCGTGTGCTTCGGTCCCGAGAGATTTCCATACGCACCGGCACAGATCAACACCACAGATGGGTTGAGTGGGTCCTCTGGGTCCTTCCATCAAATATCAATCACAGCAAGTCAATACTGAGGATGTGGGTCACAGGTGAGTGACAATCACGCTGTACTTTTGTTGTTGTGAGAGACAATCAAGCCCCCGGTTAAAGGCAGTTTCCCACAAAGTTTTCTGAACATGTTGGAGGAATAAACGATGCCGTGCACTCTGACACGCCCAACAGGACTCGGGTTAGGGACATTAGAGGGACATTAATGGGCCGGTTAAGCCCCTTGTGACCGATGGTTTTCAGGCTCAAGAGTTTGTGGCATCTGAACGAAACTGAGAATTCTTGTGATCACTTCCAACTAGATTTATATTATGGATATAGATATGTTGTATGTAGGTATGTACTGTATATAGATATATTGAGTTATATTATAGGTACAGAATGTATATATCTATATCTCTATTAATATATATTGATTTATATATTATTGATTTATATTATGTTATATGTAGATATGTCGATATATTGATTTATAGTAATTTTATGTATATAATTGGGGGTAAATATATGAACCAGTAGAATAGAATACAATAGAATAAAGGGGGAAAATTCACTTGTGCAGCAGCTTGACAATTTTTACAATATATACACGAAAGTACAAAAAGGTATAAAAAAGTACATCCTAAAAAAATAACCAATAAATAGCTAAGTAATTAAAAAGAGCAATATAAAAAAGGAACAATGTACAAAAGAAGTACTAAACCCGAAAAACGAATAATATATACATGTGCAAAGAGACAAAAATACATATACATATATATATATATATATATATATATATATATATATATATATATATATATATATATATATATATATATATATATATATATTAGTTATTCAAGTATATTGTTATATCATTGCTGTCTATTGTTCTCTATTATATTGTCGTATTATTGTAAAGTAATGATAATGTAATACATTATAATTACTTCTATTAGTACATACATACATAGTAGCACAACTAAATGATGGGTGTTTGTTTTGTTTTCTTTTTGTTTGCTTTGATTAGTTTTGTCCTTGACTATATTTATATATACATATAATTGAATATTATATCACTATATTGAATAGTTAAAGTAGGGGTGTTTGGTTATGTGTGTTTTGTAAGTAAGCTTATCGAAACTCTTGTAATATGTAAGAATGTATGTAATGGCGCTTTTATACTACCGTATTTTCCGCACTATAAGGCGCACCTAAAAGCCTTCAATTTTTTCAAAAGCTGACCATGCGCCTTATAATCCAGTGCGCCATATATATGGATCAATATTGAGCCGCAACAGGTCTTGCAACTCGAAAATAATAAAACAGTTGTTTATACATTTTGCGAGTGAATGGAGTTGTCAGAAAGCTGATTTGTAATCTATTATTAAAGTTTGACTGACCTATTTGACTGTTTTGTTGACATTCCCTTTAGCGCAACACCATCTAATGGATGCATAATGTAACCCCAGCCTCTACTGTAGCGTCTTATAATGCGGTGCGCCTTATATATGGAAAATGTTTTAAAATACATCATTCATTGAAGGTGCGCCTTATAATGTGGTGCATCTTTAACGGGAAAATACGGGGACATACTCAGCGCGACTCGTCTCGCCTCCACTCGCCTTGTCCTCGTTTGTTTTTAATCACCCAGATGAGAAGTAGGAAGTTGGAGTGAAGCTGCTGTGACGTATTTGATTGTGTGATCTAAACGGAGAGGACAACAACACTAAAGATCTAGAACCTGGAGGAGATGATAAATGTGCTGCTGGGTCTGTGGTTTGTGTTCGATATCAAGTTAAAAAATGAGAGTGAGAGAAGCTTCAAGCGTCAACGCTTTTTTTGTTTGTTTGTCTCTGCGCTGCTGAAAAGTCAGCTGGAGCCGCGAGCGGCTGAGAAGTGACCGAGCGCCTGGTAGATCTGGTCGTTCCTTATCGCCCGTCTAGATCCCTTTTTAATTCTCTCCTCAGCACCAGGTTTATGAACATCTGCACAGAGTTGGATCACCAAACAGACGTTTGTGCTGCCATTGCCTGTTGAATAAAATGAAGCCGCTCTTGCGCTGATTCCCGCTTCCTGACTCAAACATCTGACGGCCCCCCGACCAATCGGTGGCCTGTAGTGTGATGACGTCAGATACAGCCGACTCAGCCGCTTAGAACCTGGGCAGAATAGATACAGAAAAAGTATCTACTCGGCACGCCTCCACCTGCCTCCACCCGTAGTGGAAAAGCGCAAAACGGGGGCATGGCGGGTCGAGTTGCGTAGGAGCTGGTGTAAATGCCAGGGTTTGACATTTCCCCCAGTTTGTGTTTTCTGTTCTGCCCCGCCTGTTTTCCATCTGCCCTGATTGTTCACACCTGTGTCTCATTATCCCCTGTGTATATCTGGTCTTGTCTTCCCCTGCTCCCTGTGGGTCCGTACTGTTGCTCCCTCCATGTTCTCCCGTAGTTTCTTGGATTCCTATTTTTGTTCTACCCTGGCGATCCTGCTCTGCAGCGTTTTTGGTTCTTATTTTTTTGTGGAATAAACTCAGTTTTTGGAACTCCTGCCTCTCGCTCTCCTGCCTTTGGGTCCTCAACAAACCACACTCCTGACAGTAAAAGCGCCATAAGAAGTGGATACTTCAATCCTACTTCGTTTTGAACATGTTGGTGGATCCGTGAGGTCTGCCCAAGTGCTGTCTTGCCTTCTGTCTACAAATATGTATTTTATCTTTTTACTTTTTCGTATTCTTTTTTTTTACATGCATGTTGAAAATAAAAATCTTCAAATTCAAATTCCAACTTTCACTGCTGGCGTCTCACACACAGCTGAAGGTTATTTCCAGCCATATACACTTACTTTTGCTATGAAACCAGAAGTTTTCACACAAATAAGAGAGAGGTAAAATAAAGTAGGGAAAGAACACTAAGATCTTATTCAAAGATTTTTCTCTTTTTTTGTGGCATTGTGTTTCAGATGGGAATGCTTGTTTGTTCTTGGACTGGGATGGAAATGCGACTCCGCAGCCTTGTGTTGTTTTTATTGTGCAAGGGTTCAGCTACGAGGGCTTGATTAGCCCTCAGGAGACGCTGGATGAAGCAACTCTTTCATCGATTTCCCCTCCCGATGTCTGGGTGGCATTCCCGGCGTTGCAACGTTCCCAAATCCTAATTATTCAGTGTGGAGTCTGCTCCGGGCCTGTATCACCTTAACTAATGAGCTTCCCTGAGGTGTGGAGGCTGCATGTGTCTTAACATGTCCTTCCTCGTGCTTTCAGTGGCCGGCAAAGCTCAACAGAATCGGGTCTAAACCAAAGTTTATAGTTTTATTTGGATCCCCATTAGCTACAGTAAAAACTGCAGCTATTCTTCCTGAGGTCCGACACATAATACACAATACATTACAAAAAAAATAAAATTAAAAGCAAACCTAAAGAGGTAGCATATAAAAAAGAAAGGAAAAACAGAAAATAAAGAAAAAAATAAAAAGTATTTCCATTTAACATTTAGATATAAATAAAATCAATACATATTCATACATTTTATAACATCAGCAAATTCAAACCATGTATAGTTATCATAGTTTGCACCATGTACATACATATACATAGATACATATATACATATCTATACATATACATATCTATATTTATATATATATATATACACACAAGACTGTCTCAGAAAATTAGAATATTGTGATAAAGTCCTTTATTTTCTGTAATGCAAAAATGTCATACATTCTGGATTCATTACAAATCAACTGAAATATTGCAAGCCTTTTATTATTTTACTATTTTTATTATTTAGCACTATTGAAATAATAAAAGGCTTGCAATATTTCAGTTCATTTGTAATGAATCCAGAATGTATGACATTTTTTTTTTTTTTTTAATTGCATTACAGAAAATAAAGAACTTTATCACAATATTCTAATTTTCTGAGACAGTCCTGTATAGTAATCATAGTTTGCACCATATATATATATATATATATATATATATATATATACACAGTATATATATATATATATATATATATATATATATATATATATATATATATATATATATATATATATATATATATACAGTATATATGTATATATATATATATATATATATATATATATATATATATATACATACACGCACACATACCCATATACTATCTACATTATTTATTTATTTAATAATAATTATATTATTATATTATATACATATAAAAACTTATTTAATTAACTTAAAAAAAACGTATTTAATTATTATTAAATAAATAAATAATGTAGATAGTATATGGGTATGTGTGCGTGTATGTATATGTGTACATATATATATATATATATATATATATATATATATATATATATATATATACACACACACATTCCCATATACTATCTACATTATTTATTTATTTAATAATAATTAAATAAGTTTTATATGTATATATCTATTCAGGAGATGTTTCTTTACTAACAATTTGATTCTTGTATGTTAATAGTTTGCTTAAAGTGTTTGGGAAGTGGGTTCCATGCAGACATAGCTCTGTAAATCACCGTTCTTTTACCTTTTACCGTTCTTTATTTTTGCTAGTAAAAATGATCTCTGAGAGCATCTTGTGCTGTAGCTGTGATTTTCTGAACTGTAACATAATCTTTTAGAAGTTGCGGGGTGAACTCCTGATGTTGGGGTTCTGGTCGCCGCTGTGCGTCCTCACAGCTAAGTTCATGCAAGTATAAGCTGTTTATGCTCGGCCAACATGTTGGCTGTGCTCAGCTGCTGCAGATGAGGGTTTTCACTCCAGGCACTCTGTGTGATTGTGCGGTGGACTGACCCGGGCCGTGCTGACGCTGCTGCTTGAGATTCATTCCCAGGGACTGGGAGCAGTTCTCTGACAGAAACAAGCTGTCAGGGTCCATCCATCACACCTCAGCCGCCCCACCGGTCCACACACTGCAAAACAATGGACTGAGAGAACGGGAGACCACAAAGATACTGTTACACTGCTGCTGAGAGGACAAACGCTGGGGCTAACTGGGCTAACCGGAACCGTTTCTGATCAGTCGATCAGACAAAACTCTCAAATATTTTACATCTAAATTAGATTTTTATTAGGGCCCAAGCACTTACAGTGCGAAGACCCTATTGTATCTGTAGGAATTTTTCTTTATTCTTCCTTTTTCTTCTGACGAAATGAGGGCCTTTTTCCCCCCTAAACGTGCCCCAAAAGTCACCAAATTTTGCACGCAAAAAAATGTGATATTTAATGGTTTGCATTAATGGGCGTGGCCTAATGGCTCAACAGCGCCCCCTAGAAAACTTTGTACCTCAAGCCCCACAATACGGTTTGACGTACATGCACGAGAATCGGTACACACCTGTATCATGTCGCAACTTAAAGAAAAGTCTCTTGGCGCCATGGCCGAAACCGAACAGGAAGTCGGCCATTTTGAATTAATTGTGTAATTTTGGCGCAATTTATGCCATTCCTTCGGCAGTTAATACGGCCTGAACCGTAACGTGCACCCAGGTGTGTTATACCTCAAAATGTGCGTCTCCATCCTCCGACACCACGCATTACTTTTCTCAGTCAAAAGCTTTACCGTGGCGACGATAGACGCCAAAAAGCGCGCCCCCCCTCCCTTCATCTGGTTGGTCCATATTTGATAGTTCCTACTTTCTGCCATAACTTTTGAATGGTTTGACATAAATGAATGAATGAATGAATGAATGAATGAATGAATGAATGAATGAATGAATGAATGAATGAATGAATGAATGAATGAACGAAGTTTATTCAGTCATTGCAACACAAAAACAACACCAAAAAAACATTGTACACAGCATTAACTTTTCATACAAAACCAAAAAAATGTGTTGAACAATAATTGAAAAGGCATAGGCAGAAGTAAATTGCTTATAAAAGCCTATTCTATTGTACCAACTTTCTATTTTTGGCTACCAATCAAAAAGAGAATAGAAAAGCAAAGAAACAACTAAAGGCAAAGAAACAATAGAAAAGCAAAGAAACATGAACAGATGGTCAATTGCACTTATAAGCTTCAAAAATAGCTTTACAAACCATTTTCTTAAATACAACAAAAGAATGACATGTTTTTAAATTTATGTTGGCATCATTCCAGAATTTAACTCCAACGATGGAGACACATCTCCTTTTCATACCTTTTTTAGCTTTTTGTACAGTGAAATTGAAGACACCTCTAAGATTGTAACGAGTCTCCTGAATTGAAAAGAATCTCTGTATTGGGTCAGGGAGCATTTTTGATTTTGCTTTAAACATAATTTGCATGATTTTAAAATAAAACAAATCATAAAATTTAATAACATGAGAATTTAGAAAAAGTGGATCTGTGAGAGCGTAGTAATCAGCCTTATTGATGATACGTATGGCTCGTTTTTGAAGTTTTATTATTGAATTTAAGGTGGTTTTAAAGGTGGATCCCCACAATTCCACACAGTAAGATAAGTAGGGAACAATCAATGTGTAGTAAATCAAATGCAAGGCCTTGGAATTCAGTACATTTCTGGATTTATACAGGATTGCGAGTGATTTTGAAAATTTTCCCTTTAATATATTTAATGTGCTGTTTCCATGTTAACTTTTGGTCGATGACAACCCCATAACCCATAACCACATAAAGACTCGTGTGTGGTGTCATCGGACTCAGTTTTAAGTCCTTGAACATAATTGGTGCAAATTAGCCCCGCCCCTTCTTCTGATTGGTCGATATCTGATAGTTTTCTGCAATATTTTTTGAATGGTTTGACATAAAGAGTCTTTGATCTTTATGGGTGCAAATTGCACGCGAGGGCCCGTTCATCGCTGCATGCAGCTTTGATTATATCTATATTTTCACCGTAGCTGTCAGACTGAAACAGGAGACCTCAGAACAATAGCTTGGATTCTGGTGAATAGAAAATGCTATTTATTAACTCAAAAGTAAAAGAAAAAAAATAAGCACATGCAGGTTTACCTATATTTAGGCAGGAAAGAGAAATTAGGAAGAAAGAGAGTGGAGTTCATTATATAAACTAAGCAGGAGGTGGATTTGGCACCGCCGTTCCCCTGAAACAATGCAGCTGAGGACGGATGCGAGCGCGGCGTGCCAAATGCCAACTAAAGAGGTTTATTTAGTTGAGTGGTCAACAACATGCTGTAAGATAATTTATTCAAATCTATACAGAGTGAATTCCTGGCTCGGCGCGGCCAAATTCTTTCACAATAAAGTGCTCTGAAGTCGGGGGAATTTTAATGCTTTCACATAAAATGTGAGAGAGCGGCGGAACCCAATCACCGATTCGTTGAGTCTTCGGCTTTTTGAATCACGGCATTTATTTAAAAATTACAGAGCATCGCTGAATGTTAATGAAGTTCCCCGACACTGAAGTGGAAAACCGGCCTGTGGTCCCCCCCAAGGTTTTGATGCAGTTTCAGAGGCTTTTAGGTGAACTTCTGCTGGAGGAAGCTCTCAGCTGAGTATCAAGTCAGCAGAGCTGGGTAGTAACGAGTTACATTTACTCTGTTACATTTACTTGAGTAAGTTTTGGGAAATGTTGTACTTTTAGGAGTAGTTTTGAATCACTATACTTTTTACTTTTACTTGAGTAGATTTGTGAAGAAGAAACTGTTACTCTTACTCCGCTACATTAGGCTACGTTGAGCTGTTACTTTTCTTTTATCCCTTTTATCAATCTCATGACATCACTGAGTGATTCTTTGGGAAAAATGTTTGTTTTTGCATGTTTTGTCACATTTACACAGACTCAAACACACACAGAGTTTCTATGAGTTCATGGGCTTGTTCTAGTTCTGCCTGGTTAAAAAAGAAAAGTACAAAGGCTGGAAATTTTGTGCTACTTGTGCTTAATTTTTTTTATTCTGTTATTATCTTATTTATTTTATTATTTATTAAAGTACTTGAATTTACTTCAAGATTATTTTAATTTAAGCTATTTTTTTATTTTTTATTAATTTTATTATTTTATTGATTTAATTTGCCTGAAGATGATTATTTTGTACTTTCGTCTGTTTGAATGGTTTTGTTAAAAAAAAAAAAATCAGACATTACTCAACAGTTACTCAGTACTTGAGTAGTTTTTTCACCAAGTACTTTTTTACTTTTACTCAAGTAATTATTTGGATGACTACTTTTTACTTCTACTTGAGTCATATTATTCTGAAGTAACAGTACTTTTACTTGAGTACAATTTTTGGCTACTCTACCCAGCTCTGCGAGTCGGTGACATCTGTGAAGCTGAAACGAGGTTAGAAATCCGGCTCCTTTAAAATGTGCTGTGGACCGCAGCAGACGATCAGCAGGAAGGCATCAGTCCAGGGTGTAACTGCGGGGCGATGAGGGTGAAATGGCCCGACACACAGATCTGGAGAGCTTTATTGGTTGACTGGAGAACTTGTCCTCCTTCCAAGCGCTCAGCTGTTGGGGTCAAGTTTCAAGTCAGTTTGATGTCGGGAGATATTTGAAGGAACTGGACGGAGGCTGAGTACAGCCGTCTTTTAAAAGTGGCATTGGTTGTTGGTTTGAGCTTTGTGGGACGAAGGAGGGACGCTTACAGAATCTCAAAGGTAGCTGTGGTCATCAAACGCAACAGGAAGTGCCTCAGGATTAGGGCTGGGCGATTTTGGACAAAAATAAAATCCCGATTTTTTTTCTCTGAAAACCCGATTTTCGATTTCGATTTCGATTTTTTTGGTAAAACTACAAAAGACAATAGAATGAATTTCATTCCAAATATTTCAAATATTTTATCTTTATTTTTAAAGAAAAATAGCAAACACATTTCCCTATTGGGAATGAAGTGCAATTGAAAGATACTGTAAATCCTCCTTGAGTTTAATAAAGTGACAACATTTACAATTTTCTTGAACAAACAAAGATGATGGGCTCTGTCTGTAATGCAGCCAGCTGCAAAAAAGGAAAATCGATTTTCCTATTTTTAACATCGATTGTGATTAATAAATCCGATTTCGATTTAAAATCGATTAATCGCACAGCCCTACTCAGGATACTTTCACACCTGTCCCATTTGGAGCAGTTGTTCCGAAACTTGGAGCGTTTCCCCCTAAAGATCGGTTCGTTTGGTACATGTGAACACAGCAATCGCGCTTGGACGCGGGACAAAAACAAGCGAGCCGAGATCTCCTAGGAGAGGTTAGGGTTAGGTTCTCGGCTCGCTTCCATTCCAGACCTGGAGCGGTTTGTATGCAGTGAGAACATAATCAACACAGCAAAAGGAACTGGACGGAGGCTGAGTACAGCCGTCTTTTAAAAGTGCCATCGGTAGTTGGTTTGAGCTTTGTGGGACGAAAAAGGGACGCTGACGGAATCTCAAAGGTAGCTGTGATCATCAGACACAACACGAAGTGCCTCAGGGTGCTTTCACACCTGTCCCATTTGGAGCAGTTGTTCCGAAACAGGGAGCATTTCCCCCTAAGGATCGGTTCGTTTGGTACATGTGAACACAGCAATCGCGCTTGGACGCGGGAAAAAAACAAGCGAGCCGAGATCGCCTAGGAGAGGTTAGGGTTAGGTTCTCAGCTCGCTTACATTCCAGACCTGGAGCAGTTTGTTTGCAGTGAGAACATAATTCACACAGCAATCGACACAACTCACTCATAACTCGCTTACGATGCTCCATAGTTGTTGTTTTTCCCGGAGTACGGAAGAGGAAACTCCCTCCACGTTCATTTCTGACCAATGACAGAACAGTTGGTTCACGCATGGCATTTGTTAACACCTTTGAACCTTGTGAACACAAACGGCACAAACGAAAAACAGTGGAGTGGGTACGACTCTGCGACGCTTGGTGGCGCCACACACACTTTCTCGTTGGTGTTCTTCTGGTTCAAATAGTAAACAAGCATGAAGGAGGACAACAACATGCAGCATCTCTGTAAATGTTGTACAAACTAAGCTGATGTTGCAGGTAAGATGCAGCAAAGTCTCCCTCTTCTTCTTCTGCCACTGTGACTGTTGTTATTCCCGCTGCTCCTCACTTCCAGAGGGGGAGTCCCAGGGCGGTCAGTAACTCGGCTAAAGCTGGGCATACACTGTGCAATATTTTAAATCGTTTGAGACAGCCCCATCTCACACTGCACGACTAGATCGCTGAGTTCAAAAGGTCACAGCCCACGATTTATGGTCTCACACTGTACGACCCGATGCTCTGATGCTCCGTCTGCTCACACTATACGATCATAATCCTCACGTCGGACCTCTGTGTACTGGAACTCTAGGCCGGTTCTGGGGCAGGGGTGGGCTGTGTCCACCCAAACGTGCGTCCTGCCCACCCGATCAAAGGTTATGGGGATCCTTTATTTTTTTATAATTTAATTTTTTTATATATATATATAAAAAAAAATCACAAAATATCTGTACCGTTTCTGATTGGGTCGGCACTGCGCATCATTTTTAGACACAACAATGAACGCATGCCGCAAAAGTTGTGTCTCGGCGGAGGGACCCGGTGTCCCAGCAAAATGAACACAACAGAGAAGAGAAGTGTTCAGAACAGCACACGGAGCACACACTAAAGGCTGATTTATGGTTCCGCGTTACACCAGTGCAGAGCTTACGGCGTAGGGTACGCGGCGACGCACACCGTACGCTGCGTTGGTGTAACGGGGAACCATAAATCAGCCTTTAGCAATTTGATAAATGAAAAAAGATTAGACAACGTCGTGATTGGACAAGGAGTTGGCTGGGCAGACGTGGGAAATGCTGTCTTTTTTCTGCTATTAAAACATGATTTGTAATGTGAATTTGCAACACTTTAAACTACAAATAATAGTTTTTGACGTGAAAGGATGAGGCAAATCGGGTCGTAGCACGACCAGGATTTCAAACACGTTTGATTTTCTTGCGAGCACACATTTCGTGATCGGGAGCTCGTCATGAGGTGTTAATCTCTCGTCGTTACCCCACGTTTACTGCACGAGGCACGACCAACAATTGGGTCGAAATCCGGCCCGATCCAAAAAATAGTCGCACGACTGGAAAATCGTCTCAAAACGAGCCGATAATCGCACAATGCCCGGCTTAAGCGTGGGTTTGTATACATGCCGGAATAACTCGGATTTGGACGTTTATCTGGCACTAAAAGCTTGATCTCAAGAACTTCAGTTCGGTTCGACTACAGCCAGGCTAAGATGTATCCGCGGCTTTTAAAACTTCGATATCAGTCGGATTAAGGCAACAATTGGACTTCCTGTTAGTGCAGGTAAATGTAGTGAGTAAGACAAAGCAGCTCAGGTGGGGGTCATGTTTGAGGAAGACCGAGGTGTCTGTCTGACACGTTTTCTCTGATGATGGTACAGTATAAGTGGTGAACGGTGTGAATTTTACACCTTGTACGCGGCACGACAAGCCCGTCCTGTTATCGGGTTTCCTCCAGGTCGCTACGGTCATCCTTCTCCCAGCTGCATGGGAGTGAAAGGACTTTTTTATTTTATTTCGGGCATTTCAGTTCATCAAAATTTTTTTCATTTTGGACTAAAACAATAAAATAAAATAGATTTTTCTCGGCGCCTCACTGATTTATTGTTTTGCATTGGTCTTTTCGCCTCAGCTCATAACGTCTTCATCTTCTCTGTGCAGAAGTTGGGAGCATGAAACGCCTGAGCAGGAGCGATAAGATGGGGAAATGAGATGACTATTGAATGTTGCTATTCTAATTTCAGGGGTAAATATTAATCATTTTAACCCAGTAACACACTCAGCCCTGCTATCACACCCTGCGAGCACGGTTTTAGGAGAGCTTTAACACTAAATGCATTTCTTACATGCCGCCTCAGAATAAAGTTGCTCTAATCTTGTTGATTCTGGACGTGTCGTCTGCGGTCGTCCCGAAGCAGAGGAGCCTTTCACGGGGGAATTAAAGGTGCAGGTAGGAGGAGGCCGTGACAGAGGACCAGGATTACCAGAATCAGAACCTTGCCGGGGTGGAATGCAGCCATCAATAATTCCCGTTGCTTTTCCAACTTTGACAAGTCGGATTGCCTGCTGGGACCAAAATGTATTGCGCAGGTACTTTGCACTAAATGTCCATCAATCAGTGTCAGGCGCTCAGAGGAAGGATGTAGTGTATTGTCGTAAACACGGTGCACGGGGAGCCGTGTGTTGTCTTTTGCCCCGGGCCCCCCCCCCCCTTCCCCAGACGACAGTCCTCAGTATGAACTGCTCACAGCTGCAACTCTGCACCATCAGAACTGCACCGACACTGAAGGAAACTGACATAAAATAACATATGTACACGTTATCCATTCATGCACTCCAGAAGTCCTGGCAGATCCGTGTAGGAATTACAGCCGAAGCCCGTCCGAAGGTTTGTTAGCTGGAATAAAGGCTTTCAAACGCAGCCTGTAGAGAGAGAGATGGAGATGCTGCAGTGAGCTGCAACATTCCTCTGCACTCAGCTGCAACAGAAGAACAGGAAGCTCGCTGTCACTGCAGACGTGGGATACACGTGTTCACTCGTCTGGCCTCAAAATCGCTGCTGACTCCTGATTTTAGCTGCAACGACGAGTGATAAACATACAGCTAAAACTAGTCACCATTTGATTTAATACAGTTTATTTTGTCCATGGCTTTACAATTTAACTTGCTGATTCCTTTCGTCGGACAAGAATATTTAGGTTTTATGCCCCGTTTAGCAAAAACGGTGGCGTTTTCATGCGTTTTGGCCGTTCGTTTACACGAAAATGGAGGTCAAAGTCACCAAAAACGATCATTTCTGAAAACTCCGTCTTCACGTTTGCTTGTAAACGGAGATTTAGGCTTCATAACGTCACATTATGCAACAGAAACGTCACCAGCATCATTTGTGCGACCTGCGTTTACAATTTGTTTGGCCACCGTCAATATTTTCTGGTATTTTACCTGTTTTATATTCTAAAGTCACACTTAAAAGTAACTCCACTTCTCTGTCACTCCAAACGAAAGACTCTCGTTCCGTCTTGGAAGTAACTGGCAGTCAAGGCTGATTTATGGTTCTGCGTTACACCAACGCAGAACCTACGGCGTAGGGTACGCGGCGACGGCCACCGTACGTAGGCTACGCCGTCGATTTAACGCGGAACCATATTATTCAGGCTTCACACGTGTCATTTGTTGACGGTTTTTTCCAGGACTCTGATTGGCTAGCATGACTTTATCTTCTCGTTACACTGCCCCCTGCAGGTTTGGCTGCTCATAACACCTTAACAGCATATTAATGCGGGTTCGTGTAAACGAGGATATTTTTCAAAACGTAGAGGGGGAAATATCCGTTTTTGTAAATACCCGGCTATGTGTAAACGTGGCATTAAACTGATTCTTATGAAGGCGGAAGTAATCGCCGGAACATCAGGTATTTAAAAACATAAATATTGTTGTCCAGCGAAAAGAATCAGCTAAGTTAAATTGTAAAACTAGTCACAAATATGAACCTGCTCCCACCGTGATGGGTTGTAACGAAGGGTCTGACCCTAAATCTGTGCAATGGTCTTCGTTTACTCCCCTCACTGTGCTGTCAAGCGATTAAAGAAATGAGAGATTAATTAATAAGGATCTGTAATTAATCAATCTAATTCATTTTTCTTTTTAATCTCACCTAAAAATTGCTGAAAAAAGCCCTAAACTTGAGGTGTTTTCCTTTCAATTCATTACATTATTGTGGCAGATCAAAAGATTGATTGATTTAGATTCATGTCTTTTTTATTGCAGGGTGTTTATTTGTGTCCAAACTTAAGCCTTTAACCGTTGTGCTGTCAAGGAGGGAGGAAGGGAAGAAGGGAAGAAAGAAAAGAAGGAAGGAATGGAGGAAAGAAGGAAGGAAGGAAGGAAGGGAGGGAGGAAAGAAGGAAGGGAGGAAAGAAAGAAAGAAGGAAGGAAGAAAAGAAGGAAGGAAGGGAAGAAAGAAAAGAAGGAAAGAAGGGAGGAAAGAAGAGAGGAAGGAAGGGAAAAAATAAGTAAGGAAGGAAAGAAAGAAAGAAGGAAGGAAGGAAGGAAGGAAGGAAGGAAGGAAGGAAGGAAGGAAGGAAGGAAGGAAGGAAGGAAGGAAGGAAGGAAGGAAGGAAGGAAGGAAGGAATGGAGAAAAGAAGGAAGGAAGGAAGGAAGGAAGGAAGGAAGGAAGGAAGGAAGGAAGGAAGGAAGGAAGGAAGGGAAAAAATAAGTAAGGAAGGAAAGAAAGAAAGAAAGAAAGAAAGAAAGAAAGAAAGAAAGAAAGAAAGAAAGAAAGAAAGAAAGAAAGAAAGAAAGAAAGAAAGAAGGAAGGAAGGAAGGAAGGAAGGAAGGAATGGAGAAAAGAAGGAAGGGAGGAAAGAAGGAAGGAAGGGAGGAAAGAAGGAAGGAAGGGAAAAAAGAATGAAGGAAGGAAAGAAGGAAGGAAGGGAAAAAGGAAGGAAGGAAGGAAGGAAGGAAGGAAGGAAGGAAGGAAGGAAGGAAGGAAGGAAGGAAGGAAGGAAGGAAGGAAGGAAGGAAGGAAGGAGAGAGCAGGAAGAAAGAAGGAACAGGAGAATTAGGTCATTTTGACCCAAAGACAGTACTAGGGTTAACAGAGTTATAATCAGAGGGTAATATTGTTCTAGGATATTCAGTAAAAGTCTGACACTGGTCTGAGTCTCCTCGCGGTGATGGTTTCCCACCGTGGTGATGGTTTCCCTCCGCGGTGATGGTTTCCCACCACGGTGACGGTTTCCCACCACGGTGACGGTTTCCCACCGCGGTGATGGTTTCCCACCGCGGTGATGGTTTCCCACCGCGGTGATGGTTTCCCACCACGGTGATGGTTTCCCACCACGGTGACGGTTTCCCACCGTGGTGATGGTTTCCCACCACGGTGATGGTTTCCCGCCCGGGCGTCTGCAGACCTGGCGCCGCGGCCCGGCGGCAGCGTGGGGACCAGGCCCATGTGAGGACGCTTGAACGATGAGGGCCAGGACAGGAATACAAATCCAGCCAGTCCGACTGTCAATTCATTTATTTTTCAGGCTTCTCTGCTTTCAATCCACAAACCACACTTCTGCAATTTCTCTGACAATTGAAAGCTGAAATGTGTCTCTCGTTTCATTCCTGCCGTCAAGTAGATGAGCTGAATGACACAAATACGATCTGCAGGGAGAGGCCTCGTCTCCCCCCGCCGTGCTGCTCCCGCGTCCCCCAGGCGTCCTTCGTGTTTGAACTTTGATTCCCTTCACTTCTCCTGCGAGCCGTGAACGTAATAGTTTATTGACAGATTAACCGTCTGGTTTAATGTCTGTATTGATTTGATTCAGCTTTATTGTCATTACACATGTAAAATACAGGGTAACGAATGCAGCCTGGCATCTAAAATTCATATTTCAAGGGCATTTTTTAGGGGGTTAACAATCGATTAAAGTTTGTTATTGCTATTAATCAAAATATTTTCTCAGTAAATCACAATTAATGGAAAAAATACAGGAGCCGGCAGTTATCATTGCTTTAGGCAAGTGGTGGTTGTTGTGTTATTAGATATTAACAACATGTCCTGAAAATGTTGAGACGACAAACTTTGGTCCAGGAATCAACAGCTGATATTGATCGGAGTAATTATAATAGTTCTTTATTTTTAAAAAGGGACAGTGTACATTGATCAACGTTTCCTTGCAGAAAGTAAATGTACCCGAGTTAGCCGAAAGGCAGTCCCTTCGCCAGATGTTAATAGACTTTTTTTTTAAATAAAATAAAAAATGCACAATAGACATAAACACAAATACAGCATGCATGACATATCACAACAAAGACAGATACAGTGCAAAAATAGAATAAAACAAATGAATAAAAGTACAGTACAATCATTTATTCACTTCCTGATAGAGGTAAAATAATGGCTTGTAAAGAGAGCCACTAGCACTACTACTAGTAGTAGTGCTACTAGTGCTCAAAAATTCTGATCACATCCAATCAAACATCTCCAGTTTTTGATAAACATGTACGGCCACCATGACACCTCTGAGGTGAGCTCAGTAGTTTGAACCTGCATCAGCTGAATTTATATGAAGACACATTTATTTCTAATATGAGGCGTGGCCTTTTGATTGAAAGTCGGCTCGGCCAATGGCTAGCTTCCATCACTAGCATTTCATGGCTAATCTCTGGTTTTCCAACCAACAGACGTGAACCGGGATATTCTGCTGCGAACGTCCGCTGGTCGGGGTCTAACTGTGATTGACATGCGGTGGGTGTGTTCATATGGACCTTCAGGGCAACATGGCAGCGCAGCATCCAAGGAAAAAGCATCTGTTCTTTATGTTTTCATATTTAACAGTCTGTGGGGAGAAAAGAAGCTTCTAAACCAAAGTTTCACATGGTGTCACGCCGGCTCCCCCCGTGCTACCGCGGTCAGCATCGCCAGCCTTCTGATCACCGATCCGGACACTACAACTCCCAGCATCCTCAGTTCCCCTCATCATGGACTGCACCTGTGCTTCATCACCTTCATCCGTTTCACCTGGCGTCTCGCCTGCTAAAGCGGTTTTCACATATAGGGCGCACAGCGGCAGCCGCCGCCGGCTTTCCCATTCATTGTGTATGTGCTGCCGTCACGCAAGGGCGCAGGGTCTGCCGCCGAGGTCAGCGGCACGCAACAGGGCGCACGCCGCGGAGTTTGCGCGGCGACATAGGGCGCAAGTGCGCACACGCTGCCGGGTTGCCGCGGCAGCAAGGGCGCAAGACGGCGCAAAGCGGCTTTCACCTAGAACGTGGTTTGCGCCGCGCACGCCGCCGGGGTGGGCACAGATTCGGCACAGAGACGGCGCAAGGTGGGCGCAAGTGGGCGCAGAGTCGGCGCAGAGCAGGGAGCAGAGCAGGGCGCGCCTGCGCGCATCGCGTACATATTTGTTGCAAGTTGCTTGGCGACCGAAAAAAAGTTTTTCCGGTCTGGCACAGTTTTTCCACTCGTTTGGACGTACAGTAGCTATAGCTCGGTTTGCAAAATGCATCTGTCCCTGCTTCAAAGAAAAGCCCTGGCTTCAGTTTTTCTTCTGAGGAGGAGGAGGAGACGAGCAGCAGCAGCAAAGAGGGGATGGGTCCATGAAATCCTCATGAAAACAGGATTTGGGGGAATATAGGCTTGTTCGGGAGCTGCAGCTCCTTGATGGCCAGGTCTACTTCAGGCTGAATCATTTTTATTAAAAAACCTTTCTGAACTATGTTCTTGATTTTTAGCTCATGTCAGTCATCTAGATTTTTATACTGAGTGGACATGTATAGTGCTTCAGTCTGCAAAAGTATTGACACGTGGTCTTTTCACAAGCAACTTGCAACAAATATGCGCGCTGCTCTGCGCCGACTCTGCGCCCACCCCGGCGGTGTGCCGCGTTCTATGTGAAAGTAGCTTTACACTCTTCACAAACACAGCTTCCTTTAGTCACGTCTGCTGCATCCCTTCATTTCTCCGGACCACAGTTTGGGCTGAGGGCCACGTTTCCTGAAACAGGCATCATTCACGCTTTTAAAAACTTGTGGCGTCAGACAGAACTTGCATTAACGTGCAATTAACGTTAACTTGCAACATGCTGATTTTGCACGTTTAAGGTCCAAGACGAATAACTTTATTCACGGGGCAAGTTCAGCGTCCCAGCAGTCTGTCCTGCTCCGGTCAGCATCGCGATGCTGACGTAACTCTCCAGCAACGCCAGGCTAAGATCACAACCGCTGCACAGTCTCACCAAGGTATGCAGTCTTTTTTATGGGGAGTAATGAGATTACATGTGATGGTGCAGCGGTTTTGTTTACTGATGTTGAGACCGAGGACTTTGTTGATCTCCACTTGTCGATGATTCGAAATGATGTATTTTTGTTTCGGGCCTTTGCTAAGGATTAGTGTTTGGAACAATAAAAGTGGAGGACTTTCTCTTTCTTCAAAGCTCACTGTGAAGAAATATTCTTAAATGTAGCACCAAGAGTAATCCCCAAAGCCAGGAATTAGAAAAGGATGTGCAGAAACCTCTCCTGAAGTGGTGGGAGGAGGGTGGTTACGTGGTTATCCTCCACTTCCTGAGTGGCGCAGTGGTTTTTGTCCTGAAGTTGGTGTGAAATCAGGGTTTTTTTCTGCAGAAACAGAAGAGCAGGTTCCACCTTCTGGAGGGGAAGCTTGTCCTCCAATTCAACACTCTTTACATTTAAAAGCATGAATAATACATGAATTTCTGACAGATTTTTAACTGATATGAAAAATACCTTTCAACTTAGATTGCAATTAGTAGCAGTCAAAACTGACAGCGTCACAGTCGTCTGCTGCTGATTGTACGATGACTCCCTGCTCACTTTGTATGTTTTCTAGCAGTAAATACTGTATTTAGTCAAAGCTCAGATATGTTATGTTTGACCATAACCATGAAAGCTGAACTGATATGCCGACATTTTAGTTATTAGTTTGTCGTCAGACTTTAATAACAAGAAGACAAAGACGCTTGTTGGTTCATAGTAACTCTCTGCGTGTGATACTCGTACGTTTACCTGGCGTGACAGTCGTGTAAAACGAGATGCATTCAAAGAACTGTGTTTTGCTGAAGCTCAACTGGTGTGAGGGACCAAGCTGGTTAAGCGCGAGGACACAAAGATTTTAAAGAAAAAGAGGGTTTTATTACCAAAATAACAAGATGGGCCCTTTTTCAAATTGGTCAAAAAATCACCGGGCAACTGTGGAACCGAAAACTTTTCTCTCTAACTTTCTTTCAGTGTCATAAGATCTCACTTTACGTTTACTTTATTTGTTGTTTGGAAGTGTCTTTTATCACTTAATCTGGTAATCAGCCTCCTGCACATCAGATATTCTCATCACTCTGTCAGACTGAGGCCCCGTTTACACGTAGCAAAAACGGTGGTGTTTTCATGCGTTTTGGCCGTTCGTTTACACGAAAACGGAGCTCAAAGTCACCAAAAACCATCATTTCTGAAAACTCCGGCCAAAGTGGAGATTTTCAAAAACTCCGTCTTCACGTTTGCGTCTAAACGGAGAGAAACGGACATTTAGGCTTCAGAACATCACATTATGCGACAGAAACGTCACCAGGGTCATTGGTTGATGTTTTTTTCCAGGATTCTGATTGGCTAGCATGACTTTATCTTCTCGTTACACTGCCCCCTGTAGGTTTGGCTGCTCATAGCACCTTAACAGCGTATTCATGCGGGTTCGTGTAGATCAGGTGTCGGCAACCCAACATGTTGAAAGAGCCATATTGGACCAAAAACACAAAAAACAAATATGTCTGGAGCCGCAAAAAATTGAAAGTCTTGTATAAGCCTTAGAATGAAGGCAAATGGCGAAAGGCGAAACGTCAAGAAAAAAGTTGAAATGTTGAGAAAAAAGTTGAAATGTCGAGAAAAAAGTCGAAATGTCGAGAAAAAAGTCAAAATTTCGTGAAAAAAGTCAAAATGTCGAGATGAAAAAGGAAAGGAAAAAGGAAGAAAAAAAGAGAAAAAAAGGAAAAAAAGAAGAAAAAAGAAAAAAAGAAGAAAAAAAGGAAAAAAAAAGGCCAAGCATTTTTGAAAAAGTTCCAGGGAGCCACTAGGGCGGCGCTAAAGAGCCGCATGCGGCTCTAGAGCCGCGGGTTGCCGACCCCTGGTGTAGATGAAGAGATTTTGAAAACGATCTGCTGTAAATAATGTTATTTTTCAAAACGTAGAGGGGGAAATATCCGTTTTTGTAAATACCCAGCTATGTGTAAACGTGGCCTTATAGTCAGCGGATGCACAAAGGAGAGGCCGATATTTACCTCCTCATCAAATGCTGGCATATGCTTTGAGCATGAATTTATCCAAGAGATTCTGTTAAATCTGTCGTCTGAAGACCGCCGAAGCCCCATGACGTTGATGGATGAACAGGAGTAGCGGGTTTCTGTGTGTGTAAAGCCGTGAATGTACAAATGTGTGTTTCTGTGGAGTGTAGATGCTGCAGGCTGTATAAGGCAACGTGAAGACATAATTAGACAGACGTGTGTGTGTGCGTGTGTGTGCGTGTGCGTGTGCGTGTGTGTGTGCGTGTGCGTGTGCGCGTGTGCGTGTGTGTGTGTGTGTGTGTGTGTGTGTGCGTGTGTGTGTGTGTGTGCTGGTCTGTGATGATAATGAAGCAATTATGCCGTGGAATCATTCCTGTAGGTGGCACGTGTTAATAAAATGCATTATTCAGCATGTGCCCCGCTGTAACGGTACATGGGAATGTTTACACAAGTGGCTTCGTATCTCCCCCTGAAATAATCTCCCAAGTAACCGCTGCTAAATGAAAAGTGCTACCGGACACTTTTATTGACACGGAGGCTGTTGCATCCTGCGTTCCTCTGATGCGGCGGCGGTGAACGGTCTCTGTTTGCACAACCAGACGTCTCATTCCCCGGGACTCCTGCTCGTCTGTCGTCGTTCTGCTCTCAGGCGGCCTGGCGGTCTTAATGGGGGGTGAAAGTCTTCTTTTTTTCTTCCTTTTTTCTTTTCTTTTTAATCTCGAAATTTCGACTTTTTTCTCGAAGTTTTTTACTTTTTTCTCGACATTTTGACTTTTTTCTCGAAATTGTACTTCAACATTAATCTCGACATTTCGACTTTTTTCTCGACATTTTAACTTTTTTCTCGACATTTTGACTTTTTTCTCGAAATTTTCGATTTTTTTCTCAACATTTCGACTTTTTTCTCAACATTCGACTTTTTTCTCGAGATTGTACTTCAACATTAATCTCGACATTTTGACTTTTTTCTCGAAATTTGGACTTTTTTCTCGGCATTTCGACTTTTTTCTCGACATTTCGACTTTTTTCTCGACATTTCGACTTTTTTCTCGAAATTGTACTTCAACATTAATCTCGACATTTTGACTTTTTTCTCGACATTTCAACTTTTTTCTCGACATTTTGACTTTTTTCTCGAAATTGTACTTCAACATTAATCTCGACATTTTGACTTTTTTTCTCGAAATTTTGACTTTTTTCTCGAGATTTTGACTTTTTTCTCGACATTTTGACTTTTTTCTCAACATTCGACTTTTTTCTCGAGATTGTACTTCAACATTAATCTCGACATTTTGACTTTTTTCTCGACATTTTGACTTTTTTCTCGAAATTTTGACTTTTTTCTCGACATTTCAATTTTTTTTCTTGAAATTTTGACTATTTTACTCGCTACTGGACACTTTTATTGACACGAAGGCGGTGAACGGTCTCTGTTTGCACAACCAGACGTCTCATTCCCCAGGACTCCTGCTCGTCTGTCGTCGTTCTGCTCTCAGGCGGCCTGACGCTCTTAATGGGGGGTGAAAGTCAAACTCGCATTCTGTCATTAATCCAAATTAATTCGTACAAAACTTCCTGCAACTCTGGAGATTTTATCACGTGCTCGGCGGAGCGCGGACGACGTTTGGAGAAGTGTTTTTGCTCGGGAGAGAGAACTTCCTCCACACTCTGATGGATTTATTGCTGCGTTTATCAAGTAAACTAACCAAATGTGAATGAGATAATGAGCTAATAGCTGCAACCCAGAGCCTTTTCCTGTCAAAGTGGTTCCTGCTGAGGACTTTTTTTCTGCTCTGGATGTTGCTTCACTTCTTTTATTGACATTGTAGATACCTTGAAATATATCAACAATCAAAACATTTGCAAATCACAACATAACACAAGATGCTCAATATTCCTCATTTTAACACAGGGAGAAGATGCTTTTCCTGTTAGAGTTCTCATAAATTACCACTTTATTCTCATAAATTACCACTTTATTCTCATAATATTATTACTTTATTCTCATAAATTACCACTTTATTCTCATAAATTAACACTTTATTCTCATAATATTATGACTTTATTCTCATAAATTAACACTTTATTCTCATAATATTATGACTTTATTCTCATAAATTACCACTTTATTCTCATAAATTAACACTTTATTCTCATAATATTATGACTTTATTCTCATAAATTACCACTATATTCTCATAAATTAACACTTTATTCTCATAATATTATGACTTTATTCTCATAAATTACCACTTTATTCTTGTAATATTATGACTTTATTCTCATAAATTACCACTTTATTCTCGTAATATTACGACTTTATTCTCGCAACATTATGACTTTATTCTCGTAATTTCCAATTTTTTTTTTTTTCTTAGTTTGGCCCTAATAATCCGTCGTACACAAGAAACCCACCGCACAAACACAGATTTCAAAATAAAGGCAACTCTCAAACAGAAAAAGTAAAGTTAGAGATTAAAAAATAGATTAAGTGTTTGAAAAACATAACACACTTAATATGCCTGCAAATTATTTATTGCGATTAACGCACTAATTTGACCCCCCTAGTAAATACTCATCCGCCAACTCTGACTCACCAATTAGAGTACGAATAACCGACATGCTGCACAGCTAGCAGCTAGCAGCGGTTTCCAACATGCTGCTGAGGACTTTTTTTCTGCTCTGGATGTTGCTTCACTTCTTTTATTGACATTGTAGATACCTTGAAATGTATCAACATCAAAACATTTGCAACTCTTCCCGTGTGCTTCAGCAGCGAGCTGCTTCACGGTGTCACCGGTTGGTTGATGTGGTCGTGTTGTCACCAACTTAAAGGTAGATAGATATGTAGATGGATAGATGTCTTTATTGTCGCTAAACAAGTTTGGTAAAATTGACATTGCAGCTGTCGTTTGCAAAGAAAAGTAAGAAGAAAAGAATAGCAACAGCAACTATACAATAAAGTACTTTAAAAAAAAAGATAACAGTGACTAAAACATGCAGGATTTGCCTCCTAAAAGTCTAAAGAAAGACAGAAATACCACTTCTAACACGCTGAGTAAAGAATACAGATCCCGGCAGAATCATTAAATAAAAAAAAATCTAACTTTATTCATAGCACTTTTCATACAATAGTAATGCAAAGTGCTTTACATAATAAAATCAACATTTAACATATACAAACTCACACACTTCTGGTTAAAAACACACATTTTCACACACATCCTCACATTTATACCCACACAGCACACATACTTTGCATATGAACGTGTGATTGGTTGTAATAATAATAATAATAATCAATAATTAAAGCTGCAAGCAGCGATGAACGGGCCCTCACGCGTGCAATTTTCACCAATTATGGTCAAGTACTCAAAACCGAGTCCGATGACACCACCCAAGAGTCTTTATGTCAAACCATTCAAAAGTTATGGCAGAGAAAAGTATTCTAGGGGGCGCTGTTGAGCCGTTAGGCCACGCCCATTAATGCAAGCCATGAAATATCAAATTTATCGCCAGGCCTGGCTTGGTGCAAAATTTGGTGACTTTTGGGGAATCAAATATGGACCAATCAGATGAAGGGAGGGTGGTGCGCATTTTGGCGTCTAGCGTCGCCACGGTAATGCTTTTGAAAGAGAAAAGTAATGCGCGTAGTCGCAGGATGGAGACGCATATTTTGATGTATAACACATCTGGGTGCACGTTACGGTTCGGGCCGTATTAAAGGAGCATGAGGCAGGATTGAGGCAGGATTTATGAAAAAAATTCGTATACGTTTTAAGTTTTCTAGTAATAATGTCAGATGAAGCGTTCCAAACCCAAAAGAATGATTCCTCTAGTGTATCTCTCCGTTGCCTTGAACAGGCTGTGTGCTGCAAAATGTGCTGCAATTGTGGGGCCGAATTTCCCGCGCTGTCCTGCGGATGTGACGTCACATGACGCTGCATGCACGTTCTCCCCGTTCCCCCGTGCCGGCTTCACTGTTGGCTGCAGTACCCCCAACGGCCGTCGTGGTGAAGGTGGCGCTAGAGAGTCTCATTTCTTAAAAGGAGCCTCATGCTCCTTTAAGTAAATTTTCACTTGAAATAAGTAGGAAAATCTGCCAGTGGGACAAGATTTATCTTCTTCTTACAAGCAAAAAAATCTTGTTCCACCGGCAGATTTTTCTACTTATTTCAAGTGAAAATCTACTTGAAACAGGTGAAAATCTTTTGTTTTTTCCAGTGATTGTTTTAATTGTAATGAGATTTTTTACTAAAATGAGACATTTTAACTAGAAATAAGCCAAATATTCTTGTTAAGATTTTAATTTTTTGCAGTGATCCATTTTACTTATCATGTGAAGCAGGGCCAAAATCACCATATACATTGGGGGGGACATGTCCCCCCCAATATTCAGATATGCTCAAAATGTCCCCCCCAATATATAGCTATGTGATTTAAAAAAAAAAAAAAAAACGTCAGGCAAACACATACACATCCCACTGTCCGAAATAATCAATAGCAAAAAAGTCATATCACGGAAGTTACGGATGTAACTATGGTTCTGTGAATTCCTGGATGACTGCCAGTGGCAGTAAACAGAGTGGATATGTCTCCTCGCGCTCCGCGCAGGTCGAGATTTAATAACAACAAAGTCACGTGAGTGACGTGTAGGCTACCTGTGCGTCTATAAATATCGCCCGGTAGCCGACATCCGGCCTCCCACAATCTTCTTGCAGGAAGTTCGGAGTGACCGGTGTGACTGGCAGTCATCCAGGAATTCACAGAACCATAGTTACATCCGTAACTTCCTTTCTGTTTCATTCCCTCCTGACTGCCAGTGGCAGTAAACAGAGTGGATGATTCATACCAGCACTGTCACGAGGAACAACACCCACCTAGTGGTCAGCCGCAGAAGCCAAAGGCAGAACGGCCGATGCCAGCGTGGACCCAGAGGCCACGTTAAGGCGATAGAACCTGGAGAAGGTGCACGGCCCAGTCCAGGATGCCGCTGCACAGATCTCCGACAATGCTACCCCTCTCATCGCCGCCCAGGAAGTGGTGGAATGACAGACAACGCCTGAAGGGGCAGGTCTACCTGCCACGTCATAAGCCTGTTTGATTGTGTCAACAATCCAGTGGGAAAGCCGTTGCTTCGACAGGGCACGGCCCTTGTGCGCCCCCCTGTAGCAAACAAACAACTGCTCAGAGCGTCGAAAGCTCTGTGTTGCCTGAAGGTACAGCCGCAACGCCCGGACTGGGCACAGCAAATTAGCCCGCTCCTCCAGCCGGGACTAAAGCGGGGATGGATGGTATGCGGTCAGGGGGTAACACCTTTGGCAGGAAAGCGACATTTGGCCACAGGGTCACTCCTGAGCTGTCCGCCTTCCACCGAAGGCACGTAGGACTGACCGAAAGGGCGTGGAGCTCACTCACACGCTTGGCCGATGTAATAGCCAGCAGAAAAGCAGTCTTCCATGACGTTGTTCCCAAGGACCCCCCTGCCATAGGCTCAAAGGGCGCTACACTCAAGGCCTGCAGGACCAGCGGCAAGTCCCATGCCGCTGCCCGCTGCACTCTGGGGGGGCGCAGTCTCCTGGCACCCCGCAGAAACTGTGCCACCCAGTAATGCACACCGACTGGCCTACCATCGATGTGGCCATGGTGGACAGAAATAACCGCTACGTGCACCTTCAAGGTCGAAGCCGCCCGGCCAGCATCAAACGGATACTGCAGGTAGCGCAGTACAACTTGCAATGGGCAGGAGACCGGGTCAAAACCCCCGTCCCTGCACCAGGAGGAGAAAGCGGCCCAACAATGCGAATACACTCTTCTTGTGGAAGGAGCTCTACCATTCTGCAAGGTCTCACAAACTGAGGGCTCAAGGTCTGTCAAGAATGACCCTCCCCCCTCAACGGCCAGGCCCAGAGTTGAAGGAGGCTCGGAGAGGGATGCCACACCTCCCCGCCCAGCTGGGACAGGAGGTCCGACCGTACTGGGAGCTGCCAAGGCTCCCAGTCCAACAGGCTGTGGAGCGTGGAGAACCAAATCCTCGAGGGCCACTTGGGCGCCACCAGGAGGACCCTGTGACCTGATAATCTCACCCTGTGAAGCGTGAGCATCACCAGGGGAATCGGAGGGAACGCATAAAAAGGAGGCCTCTCGGCCAAGTGTTGGCGAGAGCGTCCATCCCGAGCGGGGATCTGGTCTCCGCCAAAGAGAACCACAGTGGACAATGAGTCGTACACTCCGAGGCGAACAGATCCACACAGGCTTCCCCGTATCGATCCCAAATCATCCGCACCACCTGGGGTGCAACCGCCAGTCCCCCGGGGGCAGTTGCCGGCGTGAGAGGGAATCCGCCACCATGTTGGCTCTGCCAGGGAAGTGCATTGCCCTCAAGGAGGCTAATTGAGGATGAGCCCACATCCACAATCTCCGGGCCTCGTTCAAGGAGTCCAGCGACCTGGTTCCCCCTGAGAAAGGGCAAGAAGTGCCTCAGCGCCAAGTAGACAGTCCGGAGTTCTAGGATATTGATGTGCCTCCCCCGCCACAGAGGGCCCCAAACCCCCTGGACTGACCTCTTCTGCCATACTGCACCCCAACCCTGAGGTGAGGCATCTGTTGTCACCACCTCTCACCCCGATGTGACCGAGCCAAGAGGAACACCGTGCAGAAGAAAGGTGCTGTCCCGCCACCGGTGGAGATGAATAAGGCACTGGTGTGTAACCATGACCTTGACCCACCTGTGAAGGCGAGGGTCCATCTGGAGGCTAAACCACATCTGCAGGGGGCGCAGGTGCAGCAGCCCCAGAGGTGTCACAGCCGAGGCCGCCGACAGCATCCCCAGCAGTCGGAGCCATGTGTGGACGGGCAACCTCATCCCGAGGCGGAAAGACCGTAGCAGGCCTTGAATCCACTCCGCCCGCTCTGCAGTAAGGTGTGCCTGCATCGCTAAAGAATCGAGGGACAGGCCGATGAAGGTGGTCCGCTGTGTAGGACGCAACAAGCTCTTCTCCCAATTCACCAACATGCCCAGAGCCTCGATATGTGAAAAGACCCTGGATGTCGTCAGCTCCATCTCCTGGAATGAGGGGGCGCATGTAAGCCAGTCGTCCAGATATGGGAGAATCTTCACCCTCGACAGGCATAACGATGCCAAGGCTGCCCCTCATGCATCTGGTGAAGATGCGAGGAGCCAGGGACAGGCCGAAAGGCAGGACGGCAAACTGGTAGGCGTGGCCTTGAAAGGCAAAACGGAGAAACTGTCTGTGGTCTGGGTGTATTGGAATGTGAAAGTAGGCATCCTTGAGGTCTATGGAGGTGAACCACTGGTACTGGTTCAGACCCCGAAGGTCCAGTACAGGCCGAAGAGAAGTGTCTTTCTTCGGAATGAGGAAGTATGTTGAGTAAAACCCACTGCTCTGTGTGCGTGGGTGAACTCTTGTGATGGCTTTTTTGTCAAAGAGTTTGGCGATCTCTTGAGACAAACACAGGGCCCTCCCGGGGTCTCTGACTGAGGTTTCCCTGACCCCGGAGGGTGGTGGAGGCCAGCGGTGGAACTGCAATCTGTAGCCCTGGGACAGTGTTTTCAAAACCCACACATCTGGAGAATGGGCTGCTCAATAGGCCAGGTGCTGATGTGAAAACCTGCCCACCGCCGGCCCGAGCCCCTCATAGAGTGCCTCGAGGATTATTTGGGGGGATTATTTGGCTGGTGAGCGAGCCAGCCCAAGACACAGGCGCTCGAATCCTCCAGATAGACAAAGGAGAAACAAGATGGCTTGAGAACCACAGCCTTAGAGGGCAACAACCTGCGCTCCGACCAAGAGTCACAGGCAGGCTGTCAAACACCACCAACCCAGAGTTGAGCTTACCTCCCCGAACCTGGAAACAGAAAAAAATATAGATCCGAAACACGGCTCTACGGAGCGATTAACCCGCGTAGTACGTCAGGTTAACAGCGAGAAGATAAAAGAGGCCGGATGTCGGCTACCGGGCGATATTTATAGACGCACAGGTAGCCTACACGTCACCCACGTGACTTTGTTGTTATCAAATCTCGACCTGCGCGGAGCGCGAGGAGACATATCCACTCTGTTTACTGCCAATGGCAGTCAGGAGGGAATGAAACAGAATCATTATGTAGGTTTTTCTGGCCCCCTCCCCAATCTGACCAGCGATGACATGTTTAGTCGCATGCTCTCGCTCCGCCGCTGGTTGTCTCAGTGGTGTTCAGAAAACGACGTGGACTTTATTGACAACTGGGAGACATTCTGGGGAAAGCCCGGTCTGATTAGAAGGGACGGCATTCATCCCACCCGGGATGGTGCAGCTCTTATGTCTAGAAATCTGGCCAATGTTATTAGACACTCCCCCTGACAATGCAGGGTCCAGGCCAGGATGCAGAGCTGTAGTTTAACAGGGCTGGAGGCGAGGCTTAGTCAGTTAGAGGTGCCTAGCAAAATAGAAGTGGTTGCAGTTCCCCGCCCTCCAAAAGTTCACCAGGTGCAGCGTTATAGAGGCGTTAACCAAGATAACCTTGTAAAAATTAAAACCAATGTACATTTGGTACCAATTACAGACCAAAAAATTAGATGCGGACTACTAAATATACGATCATTAAGCTCTAAGTCTCTGTTAGTAAATGATATAATTACAGAGAGCAGGAGTGATATTTTCTGCTTAACAGAAACATGGTTACAGGAGGAAGAGTATGTTAGTTTGAATGAATCAACTCCGCCCGGCTACTTTAATCATCACATTCCTAGAAGCACGGGCCGAGGCGGAGGAGTCGCAGCAATTTATAACTCCGGTCTCGAAACAAAAATTGAACCTAAGTGCAACTATAATACATTTGAAAGCCTCATGCTTGGTCTGAAATTTCCGAGCCGGAAATCAGAGAAGCCAGTTGTGTTAGTGGTAGTGTACCGGCCCCCTGCTGGTGCGTATCTGGAGTTTTTGTCTGAATTTTCAGATTTCCTTTCTGGATTATTGATCAGCACAGATAAATTCATCATAGTGGGTGATTTTAACATTCATATGGATGTTGAAAGCGATAATCTTAAATTAGCCTTCGATTCTCTTCTAGAATCAATGGGTATCTCACAAAAAGTGGATAAACCGACGCACTGTTTTAATCATACTCTCGATCTCGTTCTCACCTACGGTGTTGAAACTGATGGTCTGTTGGTGTCACCTGTAAACTCCCTTTTATCCGACCATTACTTAATAACGTTTGAATTTAATTTTGTTGATGTTGAAGTGCAAAATAGGAGGTATTATTTTAGCAGATGTTTGTCTGATGAAGTTATTGTTAAATTTAGGGAGGCCATTGCTTATCTTACGACAGTGCGAAATAGTGATGTAGTCGAGGCCAGTGACCTGGGTTCTACCTCTGCAGATGTTGATTTCCTTGCTAGTAACACTGCTGATTTGTTGCATTCAGCTTTAGATGAAGTTGCTCCTTTGAAAAGGAGGGTTTCTAGCCACAGGAGCTTAACTCCCTGGTATAATTCAGATATCCGCATGTTGAAACAAAACGTGCGTAAAATGGAAAGGAAGTGGTACTCTTGTAGGTCTGTAGACTCTCATCGTGAATGGAAAGATATTCTAATAGTATATAAAAAAGCCATTCGCAAAGCCAGAACAGCTTATTATTCAACGTTGATAGAGGATAACAAAAGTAACCCACGTTTTCTGTTCAGCACTGTAGCCAGGCTGACAAAGAGTCACAACTCTGTTGAGCCGTGCATTCCTGCAGCTCTCAGTAGTGAGGACTTTATGGGCTTCTTCAACAGTAAAATCGCGAGAATTAGAGAAGAAATCAACCAGCCGGTTGTAGGTGTTTCTTCAGCTTTAGCGACTTCCCTAGGCTCTGACTTGTCTCTAGACTGTTTTGATCCTATAGACCTCCCTGAGCTGACTTCACTCGTTAATAGAGCTAAGTCAACCACATGTATGTTAGACCCCATCCCGACTCGACTATTCAAACATATTTTTTCTCTTATTGGTACGACAATACTGGACCAAATTAACTTATCCCTAAGTTTAGGATATGTACCACAGGTTTTCAAAGTCGCAGTAATTAAACCTTTACTTAAAAAACCTTCTCTTGACCCAGACACCTTAGCTAATTATAGACCAATTTCCAACCTTCCATTTGTGTCTAAAATTCTGGAAAAGGCAGTTTCAAGCCAGTTATGTGACTATTTGTATAGAAATGATCTGTTTGAAGTCTTTCAGTCAGGGTTCAGAATGCATCATAGCACAGAGACAGCACTTGTTCGAGTCACGAATGACCTCCTTATGGCCTCAGATAAGGGATTAGTGTCCATACTGGTTCTACTGGACCTCAGTGCTGCTTTTGACACTATAGATCATGGCATTTTACTGCACAGGTTAGAGCATGTTGTTGGGATTAAAGGGACAGCTCTATGTTGGTTTAAATCATACCTATCTGACAGGTTCCAGTTTGTTCATGTACATGAGGTTTCTTCAGAACAGTCAAGGGTCTGTTATGGTGTTCCGCAGGGTTCAGTGCTAGGGCCAATCTTGTTCAGTTTATACATGCAGCCGTTGGGAAGTATAATCCAGAATCACGGCATACAATTTCATTGTTATGCTGATGATACGCAGCTCTATTTGTCTATGAAGCCGGATGAAACAGAACCGTTAGTTAAACTTCAGGCATGTCTTAGGGACATCAAGGACTGGATGTCCAGAAATTTCCTGCTTCTAAATTCAGATAAAACAGAGGTTATCATTCTTGGTCCAGAGCATCTTAGGAAGGGATTAGATGGTGTTGCGATGGCTTCCAGTGCAACTGTGAGAAATCTTGGTGTTATTTTCGATCAGGATTTGTCGTTTAAACCATATGTCAATCAGGTTTGTAAAATAGCCTTTTTCCATCTCCGTAATATTGCAAAGATTAGGAAAATCCTCTCACAGAGTGATGCAGAAAAACTAGTTCATGCGTTTGTATCTTCTAGACTAGATTACTGTAATGTGTTGTTAGCAGGATGTCCAAGTAATTTGCTGAATAGGCTCCAGCTGATCCAAAATGCAGCAGCACGAGTACTGACAGGAATTAGCAGGAGAGACCACGTCTCTCCAGTGTTAGCGTCGCTCCATTGGTTACCCGTAAAATTCAGAATCCAATTTAAAATTTTATTACTTGCGTATAAAGCCCAAAACGGCTTAGCTCCGCATTATTTGCAAGACCTGATAGTGCCTTATGTTCCTGTCAGAGCTCTCCGTTCTCAGAGTGCAGGTTTACTCGTAGTTCCTAGAGTATCTAAATGTAGATTTGGAGGGCGGGCGTTCTGCTATCAGGCGCCACTACTATGGAACCAACTTCCAATCTGGGTTAAGGGGGCTGACACCACCTCCACCTTTAAAACTAAACTTAAAACATTTCTGTTTAGTAAAGCCTATAGTTAGTGTTTAGTAAACCTCTAGCTGGTGTTGGTAAATCTCTAGGTAGTGTAAACTTTAGTGTGTCAGAGTCGCTCCTGTGGTTTCTTGTGCTGGCCCCCCCTTCTCCTCCCTTTTCTCTCTTTTGTCCATGTTGCAGCATCCTTTGCCGGACACCGGAACCTGCAGTGTGGGAGTGAGGGGGGCAGGGTAACGGCCCCTTTTGGGCGGGGGAGAATGTTCGTCCCTCAAGACTCCTCTCCCTGGCCCTGCCCCTTCTCAACCTTTCCCCGACCCTGCACCCCAACCTGGGACTTGATGATTGGGCCGGAGCTTCGGGAGCTGCGTGCTGGCCTGCGGTCCCCACCCCTGGTCATCCCGTTGCTGGCCCCCCCTTCTCCTCCCTTTTCTCTCTTTTGTCCTGCAGGTGGCCGTGGGTGGCTTGTAGCTTGCATTACGGAGCACAAGTCTTTTCCTGACCCTGCACCCCAACCTGGGACTTGATGATTGGGCCGGAGCTTCGGGAGCTGCATGCTGGCCTGCGGTCCCCACCCCTGGTCATCCCGTTGCTGCTTCCACCTGCCTGCTGTGCTGTTGCCGTCCCTGACCCACCAGTCTGGCCCTCGGCAGGAGGGTCCCCCCTGATGAGCCTGGTCCTGCTCAAGGTTTCTTCCCTCCTAAAGGGGAGTTTTTCCTTGCCACTGTTTGGCTTAAGGTTTTTCTCCCACTAGGGGAGTTTTTACCTGCCATTGTTTATGTAATAACTGCTCGGGGGTCATGTTCTGGGTATGGGTCTCTGTAAAGCGTCTAGAGACAACTCTGTTGTACTAGACGCTATATAAATAAAATTGAATTGAATTGAATTGAATTATCAAGCTAAACATAAGACATTTTTGATATAGTTACTACCGGTTGTAGGATTGCAGTTATGCGTGGTTTGTCCAGATGGTGTTGCCGTACAATACCATGTTGACACACCACCCCATCTAGCAGAATTGATTGCTTGACTGCTGTGGGTATGTCAAACCCTCTCTCTGTTTTTCATTACTTTCAAACATATTTAAAAGTGGAAAATCAGAATGTACCGTATTTTCACGACCATACGGCGCACCATGTGGAAAGGCGCACCCTCAGTTTTGTGTGTCATTTTTGGTTTTAAAACACACATACGGCGCACCGACCCAAAAGGCGCCGTCTACAGAGACGGAGCTGCGCACACACGCGCTGCAAAACACACACGCGCTAAAAATAGAGCGGAAGCAAAACTTAGTTTGATATTTTATTTCACTTTTCACATCAATCAAACCTTTCAAAGGTTCATATTCTGTTTCCGCATTAAAGAATTAAAAAAAAAACACCGGGTCGCCGCACATAAACCTGTCTCAGCCACCAGCCCTTTTCATTTCACTCTGGCTGGAAAAGTCTGTTTAGGCAACGCTTTTCTTTTAAAAATCACCATAGCCGGCAGTTTCTGTCCATCAGCGTGGCAGGCAAGCACAAGAGTAAATAAACTTTTCATACCCCGTTGTGCTGCGGATCCCGACCGCGGCGGTCCCGGGTCCCGCTCCGCCCCCCCCCCCCCGCGCTGGACCGGGTCCGCTCCCCGTCCGCTCCCCCGCGGCGGTCCCGGGTCCCGGGTCCCGGTCCGCTCCCCCGCGGGGGTCCCGGGACCCGGGACCTGGGACCCCCGCGCTGGTCCCGCTCACACACACGCGCATGTCGGTGCCGGGTTGTATCCGACAGGAGCTCCGCTCCGCTAATTCAGCTGCGCCAGTCCGAATTTCCAGACCTGTCTCAGCCACTTGATCATCGTCCCTTCATCCAGCCACCTCTTTTCATTCGCCCTTATAATGACTCCAGCTGGAAACGTCTAATGCAAAGTTTTTCTTTTAAAAATGCCCATACAGTTTCTGTCCATCAGCGTGGCAGGCAAGCACCACATAAATGAGAATGTGTGTGTGTGAGCGCCGCGAAAAACACACATTCTCATGTCGGGGATCCGGTACCGGGTTTGTAACCGACAGATTTGGCTGGAAATCTCAGAGGGAGAAGCTGATCCGACCTGAGACGTACCCCAGAAATCTCTGCTCGCAAAGCGGCCGGGAACCAGGTCGATCGGACCCCGCTTTGGGAACCAGGAAGTCGGGCTGGAGCAGCGCGCATCACCGCGGCTTTAACCGGGGAAAGTCACCGGTTCCGACCGGCCGGGACCAGAGGAGCCCACATGGACTGGTAGCAGGGGCTCCCGGGGAAAGAGCACCGGCATTTCAGCCGGATCTGCCCCGGAGATGCGGCGATCGGACCCCGCAAACCCATGGCAGGTGCTTCCTCGGTACACACGCGGTGCAGAACACACACACAAGTGTGCTTATTTAAAAATATAGCGGGAGCAAAACTTAGTTTGATTGTATTTTATTTCACTTTACACATCAAGCAAATCCTTAAAAGTCTTCATCTTCTGTTTCCGCATTAAACAGCTCAGTGGAGTCTCATTCACGTCCGCAACTCAAGGCTTCACCCGCCCCCTTCTCTTTTTACCGTTCTCATGGTGGCCGGCCTTACATTACCGTAATTCAGGTAATAGACACGGCGCACCGTTTCATAAGGCGCCCGGCACATTTAAAAAAAAATAAAAATAATTTATGTGCGCCTTATGGTCGCGGAAATACGGTAATATGAATGTTACATCGTCTATGTTAAAGTTGTTGATTATAATCTTTGTTAAGTGTTATGAAAATGTAAAAACGGTGTGTGTGTATGTATATATATGTATATGAGAGAAATGTATATATTTATAAGAGAGAAATTTGGTCCCCCCCAATGTTGACTCCATGGTTTAGGCCTTGATGTGAAGGACAGAGTCATATTGATAAGTTCAGAAAACTGTTTTTTATTTTACGCCCAGTGGATATTTAAAGCTTACAGAAGGCTGCATTTAACTGCTGCTATGTCATTCCTGCAGTATTTCTGCAGGTGTTTTGGTCACTGCTATTATTTGTAATATATTATATTATTTGTAATCAGCACAAATTATCTGTCCCCATATGATAAAATCCACCATCCCCCCTGAATTTTTTTTTTTACAACTCGACTACTGGTTATTAGAAGAATGGAATCTCTGAGATGTTTTGTTGAGGTAACAGGAGCTTGTCTGATGTAAACGGACCTCTGACAGCACAGACCTGCAACCAGCGCTCAGACGATACTTCCTCTGTGTTTCTGTGTATCTATAAACTCATTAAGCAAAAACTTGCTAAATATTGAACTCCACGCCGAGAATCCGGGCGAGGGCTTCAGGTTCGTCTGCGTGAGCTAATGAGAGCGGCCCGCGTCGGCAAACCGCCGTGTTTCCACCCGAGAGTAATTGTGAGGATATTTTTGTTGGTTTTTTCACTTTGGCAAAGGTAGAGTGATTTCTAAGAATAGTTATTTTTTATAAATCATTAGCAGCCGCGCCGTGCTGCCCCATCACCCTGACAACTACAGCTCTCTGCTTATCACCATAACAACTAATCTACCGTAGATAGCGCTCTCTCTCTCTCTCTCTCTCATCCCCGCACGCTCGCTCACTCGCTCCATCACCCTTTTATTCTGCTCGCTCTTTTCAGCAATTCTCTTTGTTTCTTTCCATTTTCAAACCCCTCGTCGCCACATCACCTCCCTCGTCCTCCGCTGCAGTCGTTTCTTCCACTCCAGCCCGGCTGCTCTTGTTCAGGGTTCGTGTTTTCTGTGCCGTTTGCAGATGTGGGTGGTTCTGATGACTGCACAATAACCTCCTCGCCGGCTTACGCTGTCAAGTGGCCGAGTTTAGAAAACAATCGATACAAGAGGCTGTGAGAAGAAGTTATCCCGAAAAGTTCCCACATCCCAGTTTCATACGAGACTTAGGTCAGAACAACAACAAACAGCAGTCACACACACTACAGGACTGTCTCAGAAAATAGAATATTGTGATAAAGTCCATTATTTTCTGTAATGCAAAAATGTCATCCATTCTGGATTCATTACAAATCAACTGAAATATTACAAGCCTTTTATTATTTTAATATTGCTGATCATGGCTTACAGCTTAAGAAAACTCAAATATCCTATCTCAAAAAATTAGAATATTCTGGGAATCTTAATCTTAAACAGTAAGCCATAATCAGCAATATTAAAATAATAAAAGGCTTGCAATATTTCAGTTGATTTGTAATGAATCCAGAATGTATGACATTTTTGTTTTTTTAATTGCATTACAGAAAATAAAGAACTTTATCACAATATTCTAATTTTCTCAGACAGTCCTGTATAGTCAGTGACACAAATAACCAACAACCTAAACTCAGGAACACGACAGGTCCGTATAGTTTAAAACTTTTCAGTACTATTCGATTAGAAACAATCACATTGGCCGAGAGAACTAGTTTTTCGATCCTTTAAAATGGAAGTAAATCCCCCCAGAGTGATGAGTTCAGGAACCTCAGATCTGAAGGTCATTCCAGGACCAGGAGCAGCAGATCTGAAGGCTTTTTCCCCAAGTTCAGTGTCGGCTCGAGGAACCGACATCCTGTGAGCGTAGGTTGTAAGGATTAGCGTCTCTACACATGTATGAACATAGATAAGTAGGAACAAGCCCAAGAAGAGATTTATATATAAGAACTAACCATTGAGAAAGTCTGCGGGCAGATAAAGATGGACAATTTGCAGTTACATGCAAAGTGCAGTGCTGAACAAGATTGCCACATCCTGCAGAGGTTTATAGTAACAAAGTAGATGTACTTCGTTACACTACTTAAGTAGTTTTTTTGAGGATTTGTACTTTACTTGCGTTTTTTTCATCAGGACTTTTACTTTTACTTCACTACATTTAAAAGTAAAAAAATATAAGTTACTTTGACATTTGCCACCTCGTTACTCGTTACTCGTAACAAATTAAAATACCGTAATCAAAGAATTATATTTTGCAAGAAAGACAGTTTATTTTTGGTGTTGTATTCTATACCACATTTCATTCACCTGAAAGTAAAATAAAAAAAACAAGGGAAGGATAATTTTTGGTTGTGTTGCTTCTTTTCATGCGTACTATAAAATACTTGTACTTTTACTTTTAATACTTGAATATATTTTTTCACAAGATACTTTTGATACTTTAATACTTTAATTTAATGTGAGCTACTTTAAGACTTTTACTCAAGTCATTTTCTTATGGGTGACTTTAACTTTTATCAAAGTCTTTTTCAGTTATGGTATTTCTACTTTTACTTAGTTACTTTTTTCAAGTACTTTATACACCTCTGACATCCTGTAACAAAACGTAAGGCACAATGATATATACTAGGGCTGGGCGATATATATCGAGATTTTAATATATATATTGATATATTTTCAAACGCGATATGGTACGAGACAATATCGTTTATATTGAAAAAGGAAAAAAAATGTTATGATTTTGATATAGCTTATTTTGTGACAATTTGACTTGAATGTTTTATTTGAGATTTGCACAAATGTTTTGTTATTTGCACAACTGTCAACCTCAGTGGAAAAGTCTGCCTGTTACTGTCTACATTGTATTAATTACACAGTGTATTTTAATTTAATTGTTATGCAGGAAAGGGATATTTGTTTTATTTTATACAAGAAGCATTTTTATTCTATATATGCAGGCAGTTTATTTTTATTTCATTTGTTTTATACATTTTGATATTGTGCAGACCTCTGTTAATAAAGGAACCTGTGTGACATTTGGCACGAGGCTTTGTATTAAAACTGACTGTTTTTTTAAGGGTTTGCCTCAGAAAAAAATGAAGCTAATAGAGATGCTAACAGAGATGCTATGCTATAATGCTTTGGGGGAAACCCCAATTATGTCACAGAAAAAATATCGATATATATCGAGTATCGCCATTCAGCTAGAAAATATGGAGATATGACTTTTGGTCCATATCGCCCAGCTCTAATATATAGTGTCCAGCTTTTTCAAATAAGTGACAGGTGCGTTCATGAACAACAAGTCTCCATAATCCAGTAAAGGAACGAAAGTGGTTGATATCAAATATTTCCTAACTTGCAAGGAAAAAACAAGACTTGTTTCTAAAGAAGAAACCCAATTTCATCTTCGTTTTTCGATGTGTGGTTTAAAAGACAATGTGTTACTGCCATCGACCTGTGCGGCCCGCGATGCTCCGGAGTCGACCTGCAGGCCCCGGGGTCGACCTGCAGGCCCCGCCAGGCTTCTCCAGGCAAAGATCAGGCCTCGGTCGGCTCGGCCGAGCTGCTCTGGGATTGATTTAACAGCCTGGCGCGCTAATGCAGAGTTATTCCAAGGTTGAGCAGGATAGCAAGGACGAGCACGCTGTTTTGTAGTCCACATTGATCCACAATCTAATATATGGAGGCAAAGCAAATTTAGAGAGGTGACGGTGAAAGCATATCTCTGTTTCTGGTGGAGCTCCTGGAACAACGAGCAGCGTCTCCCCGTCAGCTCCATCCCGCTCACTTCTTCTCCTACTGCACTCTCACTATCTAATCAATACTTGAAACCACTAATTATTCCTTTCTTTTCCCGCCCCTCGCTCTCCTCGCCGAGCAGCAAAGCAGGTCACCTTTGTGCACCTCTGCTCGCCAGCGCTCGGGTCCTTTCTCTCTCTATTTATTCTGTTCGTCTCCTTTTTTTTACTGTTTCCTTTCAATCGCCAGCCGAAGCTCGAGGGAAGCCCTCCCGGGCGCCTCTTACATAACCGCCGCCCCCTCCCGCTCGCTCGCGGATAAATGCGTTGCATTAAAAAGCAATGAGAGTATGGAGGCAGAGGTAGTATTGATGCCATCAATTCATCTAGAAATATTAGCTCCGTCCTCCTCGCAGACACGAGTGGAGTGAAGTGACGGCTTGATGAATGTCTCCTCGGAGGTTTGGATCGTTCCCGGCTTGACTGGCAGAAATAAGGAGGAGTATTAATGTTGTTTGGGACACACTGGTTTAAATGTCACTTGAAAGGATTTTGTGAAAGATGCTGTTTGAATGGAGGTCTTGAGTTCCTGTAGTGTCCTTTTTCCGGAGCTCGTTCCCATGTGTTCGCCTCAGTGGCCGCTGAAGGTGATGCTGCAGCCTGTGATGTCGGGACTCTTTAGAAGCTATAAATGCCTCCTCTCTCTCTCTCTTTCTCCTTCTCTCTCTGATTCTGCCTTCATTTAGAGGTTGTCTTAAGCTACCCAGCTTAACGCTATTTACATTTTCATTATTCTGCTGTAACCAGGAAGAAACGGCATGAAATCCAGCAGTGTTCAGGACATTAGACAAGCTCCATTCTCACTGCAAAGTGGATTTACATAAATAAAGAGGCCGATACATGGCAGCGGAGGGGAAGATGAGACGACAAAAGATGCACAACAGGAAGGAGAACCTACGGGATGACCAGGAGGACCGGTGGACGGGGTGGGAGGGGCTACGGCGGGTGATGAGACGGGATTGGAGCAGGTTCTCCGGCTGTGAGAAGTGGGCTGAGAGGGACTGACGGAGGGTTTCTGATCGATACGAGTGGGGTTTCCCTCGTCGCTGGTATGGATCTGATTGTGTTTACTGTACAGGGCGGGGGGTCGAGCTGTTGGCAGGTGTTTGTGAGTCTAGAACAGAGGTTGGCAACCCACGGCTCTAGAGCCGCATGCGGCTCTTTAGCGCCGCCCTAGTGGCTCCTGGAGCTTTTTCAAAAATGTTTTACCTTTTTATCCTTTTTTTCTCCTTTTCTTTCTTATTTTTTTTCTTTTTTTCTTATTTTTACTCTTTTCTTCTTCTTTTTTATTTCCTTTTTAATCTTGACATTTCGACTTTTTTCTTGAAATTTTGACTTTTTTCTCAACATTGACTTTTTTCGAAGTGCATAATGAAAAAAAAAATCTTCCCCCAGTTATAACTAATATACAGTGTAGATACATGCAGCATGTGTTGTCTTCATTCTAAGGCTGATACAAGAGTTATAAGATACATTTTTTTTTTTTTTTTTTTTTTTTTTTTTTTTTTATATTTTTATCCCGGTTTTTTTCCCATTTTTACCACCCCGTGCTCCTACCTACTGACAGTCCTGGGCATTGCCATCCTCTACCAACCCCGGGAGGGCCCTGCACTGAGCTCAGGTCTCCTTCTTAACCTGAGGAGTGAGCAGGCCGCATCTTTTCACCAGACAGGGTGGGGTTTCTCCGGCCGAACGTAGCGCGTGGAAGGATCACGTTATTCCGGCCGGATCCTCCCCACCCCATCTGGCGCCCCGGTTGGCCAGAGGGGGCATGTATAGCCCAGGACTGTGTGCATGTTTTTGTGAGGGTAGCTCACATTAGCTACCCAGGGGAACACGGGGAGAACATACAAACTCCACACAGAAAGATCCTTTCGCCAACCCCACCCATGGTGTGGGCACCGAAGTCATGGGGGAACTAACACGCACTTCAGCACCCACAGCGTCCCCCGGCGGGAATCGAACCCAGGACCTTCTTGCTGTGAGACCGCTGCACTACCAGCTGCGCCACCGTGCCCCCATAAGATACATTTTTTGCGGCTCCAGACATATTTGTTTTTTGTGTTTTTGGTCCAATATGGCTCTTTCAACATTTTGGGTTGCCGACCCCTGGTCTAGAACATCTGGAGCAGCTGTTTTACTCACGTTGCTTTTATCAGCCGCCGTTATTTTTTCACTTTAAATAATCTCTTTCGTTTTTAGTTTTCATGTCGTGAAAGATAAACGGGTAACTCCTGCAGCCTGACCGGCTGAAGGGTGGCAAACCGGATCAGAATCAGGTGGGAAGTGTGTGTTTGAGAAAGCAGACGTCCCCCCTGTCCTAACTGCACGCGAGCGTCCGACTATCGCTTCGCACTGCGTGGCATCGGACGCTCTCTGTCCACACTGAACGCATTATGGGCCCCCTCGTTATTTTGATTGACAGCTGAAACTCGCTTTTTAAAAGGCTGATTTATGGTTCCGCGTTACACCAACGCAGGCCCTACGGCGTAGGCTACGCGGCGCACACACCGAAGGGTGCGCGTCGCCGTGGACCCTACGCCGTAGACTACGCAGTCGATTTTACGCGAAACCATAAATCAGCCGTGTGCTCTTGAAAGAATATGAGAATAATATGAAATAATAATCATATTATAATAATAATATGAAATAACTCCTAAAAGTGTAAAGAGACAAGGAAAAGATGGGCGAGTACTTGTAATCATATATATATATATATATATATATATATATATATATATATATATATATATATATACATATATATATATATATATATATATATACATATATATATATATATATATATATATACATATATATATATATATATATATAAAATCACAGACCCCTTGCAATTACATCACGGACCACTAGGGGTCCGTGGACCCCCTGTTGAGAAACACTGATCTAGAGCACACTCTAGCTGACTGAAGTTCTGAGTTAATTTTGGTGAAGATGATTCATGATGATTCCAGGAACCTGGAACACTTTCAGTGCGTAATCGTCAGGGCCGTAAGCCTGAGCTGGACCCCTACGGTCTCCAACGCCTCGGATGGCACCGCTTCAAGTACCAGCGTACTTCAGGGGCTGGTGGCAGCATATGGGCCAGGGATTAGTGCGAGAACCTTTGCCGAGCTCTACGATACAGAGATGAAGTCACAAATGCCATCTTAACTTCAGTGAGTGAAGAAGAAGCATCCTCTTAACCTTCTCTGGAGACGTATCTGATGAGGTCTGGTATAAACACCACCTGACACCGTATTCCAGACCTCTTTGTCTGCAGGTAAAACCTGATTCTGGACGGATGACGAAGACGTGGCCGAGGAGGAGAGGGGTGCAGGTTCTGGACTGACCTGTGCAGAAACCCCTCTAAGACATGCTTCAAACTAACAAGTGTCATTAAATGTCAGCAAAACACATTTTATTTTATTCAAATCAAACAAAAAGTTTGTCCACACTGGTTACTGCCTATTTAAAATAAATGGGCAGGAAATAAAAAGAGTATATGCCACTAAATTCCTGGGGGTCCATATTGATGACTCTCTCAATTTTAAATGTCATATTGACCATCTTGTAAACAAACTGTCCAAGAATGATCAGACACTTCCTTCCTCTGTCTGCCCTTCTTACGTTGTACAAAACTCTCTTTGTATAAGTATTTTTAAAACCGAATATTTCCCCCCCTCCGTTTTAAAATAATTTGTATCCACATTACATCGTTTAAAAAAAAAAAACCTTCCACACATAATCGAAGATCTGCGTTTTCGACCACATTCATAAGCATTCCAAACCTGTAGATCATCTGTTCTTCCGGCCTTCGGGCCGGCCTTCGCTGCGCCGCTTCACCGGGAGCCGCGTCTCCTTCTCGGGTAACGAGCTCGAGTCCCCCCGTGTCAGATCCATGGTCCCACCACGGAGCTGCCGCGTTAAATCCACGCAGCCCTACGCCGTAGGGTACGGCGTAGGGCTGCACGTCGCCGCGTACCCTACGCCGTAGGCTCTGCGTCGGTGTAACGCAGTAAACGGTGGTCAAGAGCAGAGACCATTTATTTAATAAATAGCTTGGAGAACAGATGCTGGATCATCTGTAGTTCTGTAGTAAACAAAGGTCGCACGTTAGACGTCAGACTCAGAGCAGATGTGTTGTTGTTTTGGAGCATAATGTGACGTTCAAAAATGCAAAACTCCGGTTGTCTCCATCTACACCAGGTCTACACGCATCTACATAAACGGAGTTTTCAAAAATCTTCACTTTGCCCAGAGTTTTTTTAAACATTTGTTTATTTGCGTTTTCATGTGGATGACAGGTCCAAACGTAGGAAAATATCTTCGGTTTAGCAGATACCCGGCTACGTATGTACGGGGTCTTAGTAGTCTTGTGCCAATCTCCCGTCCTCAGCACACATACCAAACAAGAATCAAACCACTCATATTAGGGAAATGTCGCTGGCATGTGCGCGCCAGTATGAGTGTTGTTTGCAGGGGCCGCAGATTTGGAATAGGATTGATGATAGTGGCCTCAAGGTGTTGCCTTCTATCTCCAAGTTTAAAAGACAACTAAAAAATAATCTTTTACTAACCTATATATAATATAAAAAGGCTTATTCATGGACTGCTGGGATGTATGTGTATGATTGTATGTGTATGAAATGTTGAGTATTAAGTACAAGTACAAGTACAATACAAAAACAAAAACATCACAATACGTGTCGTGGAGGTGACAAAGTGTATCGTGATATTGGGTTATTAATATTAATGTATTGTGTTGACTAGAAACGCACCTCGACCCGCGGACCAAAATCTTACTCCGCTCAGAAGAAACTAGTACCGTTTTGGTCCCGATCACTGGAGTCTTGGGGGGTTTTGAGCTCTGAACTTTTAAGTCTGGTGTAGAGTTAAGCCTTATTTATTAAATTAAACCTTTTTGGTGTGTTGAGTAGGATAAACACGGGGACAACTTCTGCTGAGTTCCAGTGTACTTTAATGTCCCTCAACAGTGTAGGATTTTAGAACATCAACACAGCACCTAGTGCCGTACTGTGGCGTATCACTCCGCCCAATCTAAAACAGACTAATCACTACAGATAAACTGACTTATAGTCCCTGATTTACATCAGAATATAAAGAATATATTTATAAAATAATAAACCCTGAATTACCAAAATAACCTTCTTAACAAAAATAAATCTCCTCTTACACTTCTAAGGTGAGCATGAATCAATCTTTTTTATGATGTAATTTTAGTTGTTACATTTCTGGAAAAGAAAAAAGTCAAATCATACATGAGAGAAACTATTCAGTTTGTGACTAAATATTTGTACTTGTATGAAACTGAAGATGCATAATGCAAACCTGACATTTACTTTTAGTTCAGTTTGTGGAAAATGGTTGGCCTGGCTTTCTCTTTAAAACTTAAACAGTTATAAAGCATTACAAACTGTAACAAACGTAGCATTGTTTTGTATTTTGTGTCTTTCAAATAAAATACATTTTTTTTCTAGTCATATGTTCCTCATGCAAGGTTATTGGAAAAAATACTGCTATAATATCGTATCGTTATCGTGACCTCAATATCGTGTATCTTACCGTATCGTGAGATTAGTGTATCGTTACACCCCTATTAAGTATGTATGTTAAGTGTTTTTTTTTTGTGTACTTTGTATGCATTTATCCATCACCATCTCTTTACAGATGGTAACTGCTTATACCATTGACTGTACCACAACCCTTATATGAACTATGGGCCCCCACCTATAAGCTTTCCTAGCTTCCTTGGGGGACCCATTCACTCTACCCACTTAATTCAATTGTATTATTGTAACTATTATTATTAAGGTATTGTGAATAAAATTCAAACTTCAAAAAATTCAAACTTCAAGTGAACTCTTGCAGGAGTTAGTATCCTCAGCTGCATCGTTGTGGGAAGGAACGGTTTCTATAAAGCGGCCGGAGCTTTACTGTCTCAGCTCCTGTAAAATTCATGGCAGGGAACATAAAATAAATGAGCTTCTAGTGTTTTCAAAGGATCAATGATCTATGTAAGTGTAAGAATCACAGTTCTCTTTAATGATTTTGTATTGTACTCATCTGTTGAGAGGACGTCCGCCTGCTCTTATCACGAGCCACGTGCACACGTGCAGTTATTAGTTACTAGTATTAGTTTATGAGCTCCATCTGGAGATCATCATCAGCATCAGAGCCGGAGACGTCGGGTGGGAAGGGGTGAAGGACGCCACCTCCGCGTGGACGCTCATCGCCATTCCTGAAGGAGCGCCGTTATCCCTCATCAAGGATTCAGGTCACTTCTTTGTCCCACTTCATCCCCTGCTTTTGTCATCAATAATTTAACCCAGAGGTTTCAGCCAAATTAGTTGAATTATTTTGAGGTAGCTGGATGCCCGCTATCCGCTAATGGAAGGGTGCTTTTGCGCAGATGTTTTATTGAAAAGGAGGAGGTTTTAATTCACTTTAAATTTTTGATAAGTAGTGTTATAGTTAGAATTATAGGCAATCGGATTCCTCTCCCTTCTAATGGACGGGTGGGGGGGCAGTTGGAGCAACTTTACACCGAATCCTCTGGAGCAGAAGTACGTTTCCTTAGAAAGGGACATTTCCATTTCTGCAGGACTGTAAGAGACTGATGGCCATCATTTCCTGAGAAGGCTCATTTATGTCCAGAGCTCAACATCCTACTTGCTGAATCTCCGTTCATCGATGGGATCTTGATGTTTAGTCATATTCGCACCTGTATGCAGCCAAATCAAGGCCAAAAGTTTTGCTAATTTGAAAATAAAATTGTAATTGAAAAACTAAGATTTGAACTTGAAAATTCAAGTTTTGATCATGAACTTATTTTTTTTACTGTTTCATTTTTTTCAGTATCAGATCTTTTTTTTTCAGTTTCACATCTTTTTTTTTCAGTTTCACATCTTTTTTTTCAGTTTCAGATCTTTTTTTTCAGTTTCACATCTTTTTATTTCAGTTTCAAATCTTTTTTTTTCAGTTTCACATCTTTTTTTTCAGTTTCACATATTTTTATTTCAGTTTCAGATCTTTTTTTTCAGTTTCACATCTTTTTTTTCAGTTTCACATCTTTTTTTTCAGTTTCACATCTTTTTTTTTAGTTTCACATCTTTTTTTTCAGTTTCACATCTTTTTATTTCAGTTTCAGATCTTTTTTTCAGTTTCAAATCTTTTTTTCAGTTTCAGATCTTTTTTTTCAGTTTCACATCTTTTTATTTCAGTTTCAGATCTTTTTTTTTCAGTTTCAGATCTTTTTATTTCAGTATCAGATCTTTTTATTTCAGTTTCAGATCTTTTTTTTTCAGTTTCAGATCTTTTTTTTCAGTTTCAGATCTTTTTATTTCCGTTTCAGATCTTTTTTTTCAGTTTCAGATCTTTTTTTTTCAGTTTCAGATCTTTTTTTCAGTTTCAGACAGGGGCGTGGCATCAACTGAGAGGGGCGTGGCATCATGAGTGACAGCATAAGAGAGAAGGCGGGGGACGTTCCTCAGTCATGCATACCTGCCAACACTCCCGATTTAAGCGGGAGTCTCCCGATTTTCAACCATTTCTCCCGCCCTGCTCCCGATTTGTAATTTCTCCCGCTTATCTCCCGATTTTAAAGTGAAATCAGTCAATGGTGTTTCACGTGTCGGGGTTCCTGCATGGATGTATTATATTAACGGGTTCCTGACAAACCTGGCAACCCAACCCAAAAGCACTGCCTACGTCCAAGCTCCGCCCCCTGGAGCTGCCAATACGTCAACGTCGCCGCCATATTGAATGTGGCAAGACTGCGCTGTAAACTAATACAAGTGAATGGACTTATTTTCATAAAGCACCTTTCTACAAATAAATATACGTTTTACGTCTCATTTATTGATTCACACATGCACTAATATACTTGGGAAACAGTTAGGAAACAAATATAATATATTTAATTTTCTCAGATGGCAAAAATAAGAACTTTATTGATCCCACATAGGAGTAATTCAGCACGTTATATCAGCTATAGAGAACAAGGTAGTGCCGAAAAACAATATATATCCCCCCTCACAAAAATAAGAAAAATAGAGAAACATATTCTCTCATCAGCAAAGCATATTTTACATAAACATATTTTAAAATGTTCAAGTTACAAAATAACATATTTGAACCATTTTTCAGATTTTTTCAGTTATTTTATTGTTTGGAAAATGGTTAAAATATGTTATTTTGTTATTTTAAAATTTGTTTTGTTTGAGAAAATGCTTTGAAAAAAAATCTGAGGGAAGAGTTGGTGGAATATCAAGTCATAGCAAGCAAGGATCTCCCACAGGAAGAGAGAGTTGAAGGTTCTGGGTTCTTCTAGGGAAAGAGGAGAGCTTTACAAATCTGGCATCACTGATGAAGGCAAAGCTCTGCATCCCTCACAGCAATGAAGCTCAGAGAGCTCATTCAGCATGGTGGAACATCCTCACAGAAAACACAATGAGTATGGATAATTCTACTCTTTGCGCACTCCTTTCTTGCAAGATAAACCATACCAGCCCTGGCCACAAGTATGTACCCTCCAAGAAAGTGATTGAAGCTGCAAAGTCTGACACCTACAATTACAACAGGTCCTTGGGTGACAAAGACCTGGAAAATTCTACAAATATTGTATTTTATTGTTATTAATACTAAACTTATTTGGCTCCAAGAAGGCTGTAGAATCACTTTGGGAGGTACATTTTAGCACATTTCATTGTAGCTATGGATTTAAAGCTCATTAAAAGTCGCCTTGTTTATATCAGGGTGGGGATGTTGTGAGTGGAGCATTCCAACCACTACCCCAGAAAATCTCCCTCTTTTTCACAGCCCAATGTTGGCAGGTATGGTCATGATGCCTTCAGGAAACGTAGGTTGCAGAAGTTATCAGTAGAAGTATGATTCAACACTGTATATACACCAAATTCACGTGATTGGCAGTGGAAAAAACTGATATTAGTGACACATTTCTGTTTAAAAAGCTGTTTTAGACCGTATTTGGCACCAATCGCAGTATAAAAGCAATAAACTATGCCAGACTGTACAGTTCAACAGCCACACTTTAAAGTTTGATATTTCCCACTTCCACATACTACCGTAAACGCATCCCAGTATCGTTTGCGATGACAAGGCGCGGGCCCCAGCACTCAGGTAAGAAATGTTAGCTACTTTTTCAATAGATGCTCTGGGGAAATATCTTGAAAATTATAATGATGTGTAGCGTGTGTGCTGAGTGCTAGGGCCCACGGCTTGTCCTGGCAGAGCGGACGCCATCGCAAACAAGCCTTCTTTGTTATGCTGTCACTCATGATGCCACGCCCCTCTCAGTTGATGCCACGCCCCCTACGCCAGATCGGGGCCAAAAGTCTGAAACTGACAAAAATATCTGAAACTGAAAAAAAAGATCTGAAACTGAAAAAAAATATGTGAAACTGAAAAAAAATATGTGAAACTGGAAAAAAAGATGTGAAACTGGAAAAAAAAAGATGTGAAACTGAAAAAAAAGAAGTTAAACTGAAAAAAAAAAGATGTGAAACTGGAAAAAAAAGATCTGAAACTGAAAAAAAAGATGTGAAACTGGAAAAAAAGATATGAAACTGAAAAAAAAAGATCTGAAACTGAAAAAAAAGATGTGAAACTGGAAAAAAAAAGATCTGAAACTGAAAAAAAAGATGTGAAACTGGAAAAAAAAGATCTGAAACTGAAAAAAAAGATGTGAAACTGGAAAAAAAAGATATGAAACTGAAAAAAAAGATCTGAAACTGAAAAAAAAGATGTGAAACTGAAAAAAAAGATCTGAAACTGAAAAAAAAAGATGTGAAACTGAAAAAAAAGATGTGAAATTGAAATAAAAAGATCTGAAACTGGAAAAAAAGATGTGAAACTGAAAAAAAAGATGTGAAATTGAAAAAAAAGATGTGAAATTGAAATAAAAAGATCTGAAACTGGAAAAAAAGATGTGAAACTGAAAAAAAAGATGTGAAACTGAAAAAAAACATGTGAAACTGAAAAAAAAGATCTGAAACTAAAAAAAAATGTGAAACTAAAAAAAAAAGATGTGAAACTGGAAAAAAAATCTGATACTGAAATAAAAAGATCTGAAACTGGAAAAAAAGATCTTAAACTGAAAAAAAGATCTGAAACTGAAATACAAAATTGAAACTGTAAAAAAATAAGTTCATGATCAAAACTTGAATTTTCAGGTTCAACTCTTAGTTTTTCAATTACAATTTTATTTTCAAATTAGCAAAACTTTTGGCCTTGATTTGGCTCCATACACCTGCATGATTCTTGTCTCTGGGCCTCGACGGTCGCCGTTTGCTCCCATGCAGAGTCCAACTTCCTCTTCCCAACCGTCTCCTTCTCCTCTGATGCTGTCTCCTGCCTCCAGTCGCCATGGCAACGAATGGACCGCCTGGCGGTTCATGCTTCCCAGTGCGTCGCTGGCATGACCGAGCGAGCCACAGCTGTCGGTTAGCTTGGTACAGCGAGTTTGGGCATGGGTCCAAACCTGCCGGCAGCTGGATTAGCAGCGCAGCCGTTAGCATCTGAACCCCCGTAATGGGACAATATGACATGGATTATGTCGTCTCGGGGCAAGTGGCAAGAGCTGACAGCGAGACGGGAGCAAAGCTGGGAAGTGGACAAAATTACAAAACTGGCACTTGGGGCGGATGGAAGTGTGTGATGATGGGACGCTGAACGGAGGACGGGAGCTGGAATGGTCATAAAGTTGCAGAGTGGTGGAGAAGGAGAGACGAAACAAGGTCGTGCACGCTGAGGAGACTTGATGAAAGAAGTCACGGGTGCTGACGAGACGAGGCACCTCCGTGGACAGTCGGGATGGAGGACGACAGAGGAAGTCAACCAGTAAATCACACCCGATGGAAAACGCTTTAAAGTAACCGACTGGTCGGCACGGATGTGTCGGCGGGAGACGAGTGCCAGAAAACATCCCGTAAATGCCAGGATGCAGGTTTCCCAGCAGAGCTTTGTATCGAGATGGTTTATTCACATTACTCACCTATGCTCTTCACTAGAAAATGTGTCTCTTTTAAAATAATGAATCTACTGGTTTTAACACTAAAACAATGTAGAATTTGGGTCCTTTTTGTTAACAGAGTTATACGTGTAAATTCAACACTGGATTAAAGAAAAGGTGATGCCTGGAAAGGAAAAAGTGCACCCTAACAACTTGATTCCATCTAAACGTTAAGACTTTGAGTCCCTGCCTGGTGAAAAGGCTTCGCAGCGATGAATCATTTAATTATATATGTAATTATAGCTGGTTGCTAAGCAATAAACAGGAGTCTGGCTCTTTATGAATCCCTTTCAGATGGAGGATGAGATGGAGGTTGAGATGGAGGTTGAGATGGAGGTTGAGATGGAGGTTGAGATGGAGGTTGAGATGGAGGATGAGTTAGAGGATGAGTTGGAGGATGAGTTGGAGGATGAGTTGGAGGATGAGTTGGAGGATGAGATGGAGGATGAGATGGAGGATGAGATGGAGGATGAGTTGGAGGATGAGATGGAGGATGAGTTGGAGGATGAGATGGAGGTTGAGTTGGAGGATGAGATGGAGGTTGAGATGGAGGATGAGTTGGAGGTTGAGATGGAGGTTGAGATGGAGGTTGAGATGGAGGTTGAGATGGAGGATGAGATGGAGGATGAGATGGAGGATGAGTTGGAGGATGAGATGGAGGTTGAGTTGGATGATGAGTTGGAGGTTGAGTTGGAGGATGAGTTGGAGGTTGAGATGGAGGTTGAGATGGAGGTTGAGATGGAGGTTGAGATGGAGGTTGAGTTGGAGGATGAGATGGAGGTTGAGTTGGAGGATGAGATGGAGGTTGAGATGGAGGTTGAGATGGAGGTTGAGATGGAGGTTGAGTTGGAGGATGAGATGGAGGTTGAGATGGAGGTTGAGATGGAGGTTGAGTTGGAGGATGAGATGGAGGTTGAGATGGAGGTTGAGATGGAGGTTGAGATGGAGGATGAGATGGAGGTTGAGATGGAGGATGAGTTTGAAGATGAGTTGGAGGATGAGTTGGAGGATGAGATGGAGGATGAGATGGAGGATGAGATGGAGGTTGAGTTGGAGGATGAGATGGAGGTTGAGTTGGAGGATGAGATGGAGGTTGAGTTGGATGATGAGTTGGAGGTTGAGTTGGAGGATGAGTTGGAGGATGAGTTGGAGGTTGAGATGGAGGTTGAGATGGAGGTTGAGATGGAGGTTGAGTTGGAGGATGAGATGGAGGTTGAGACGGAGGTTGAGACGGAGGTTGAGATGGAGGTTGAGACTGGACGGACGGCTCTACGTTCAGCTTGGAGGTTCCCACGCCTGTTTGAGCAACGACAGCGAGAACGTCCGAGAAGACAAGAGTGCTGCTGAGACACAAACACCCGAAAACTTTACAGGTTTTTTTACCCTGTGACCTTATCCGATCTCCTCTGTCTCTGAGACGACCAAGGAGCTC